>NC_133028.1:44448617-44601382 GCF_048771995.1 Taeniopygia guttata | reverse complement strand
GTTGGAACTTGAGAGCTGATTTACCTGGCTTGTAAATGACAGGATAGATAAAAGGCTACCATTCCTTCTGAGCTGCTTTTCAAAACTAACGTGGGTATTTAGTGCATATGGATAGCTCCTCTTGTTTGGCTTTTGCATACATTTCCATGAATAATACATTGTTATTATTATAGTGGAAGGCCCAATATGTGGAATGAATTCTCTGCAGATGCAGAGAATCTGTTAATTTCTTTTCACCCAGCAATTCTCTGTCTTTGAATATGCTTTTTAAGAGATGGCTCTTTGGGTTGGAAGGACTCTGCTGGGAAAATACTTCATACACCTGAGATACTTTTTTTGTTGTTGGTGTCTGAAAAAAACATTCCCTCCCCTGTTTTGAGTCAGCTTGCTTAGTTCAGTGTTGAATCTGGGTAAAATGACAGTGAATGGTATGTTTTGTCAGAGAATGGTGAATTTTATCTACATCTTTAAGCTCTCTTTATTCTGATCCATTCCCACCAAATGAGACTAAGCTTTCTGTATCTGTCTCAGTGATAGTCCTGAAGTACAGCAACAACTACTTTAGATGTAGACACATCTAAATATTTGTGTTTCTGAAGAGCTAAATACCTTTATAGTTGGATATCTAAAGAGCTCAATACCTAAATATTGTGGTCATGAGCCAAGTCACTGGGCAAATGTAGCCATTAATGTGATAGTCAGAATTTGTTTTGGCCAAATTTGTAAAGATGTGGGCAAAATTTCATTTTATGAAAACATAAAGGGAAAACCTTCTTGATTTCCTCTCCCCTCCCCTCCTGCAGTGAGCTGAGAAAAGCTGATAGGAACTGATCAGGATGTAGAGTGTACGATAACACGCAGCATAAGATGGGATTCAATAATCCTCATCTTATCTCTTTTTACTTCTGAAGCTGGTGATGTGCATCGATAATTAAAGTGAATGGCAAGCTGCAGTGCCACCCTGACCTCTGGGATACCAGTTGTCATTAATAATAATGCAGTCAGACAATAAGGTTTTAGCACCACATTAATACAGACAGGATGAGAAAAGGGGGATAAAGCCAAAGGGATAAGTCAAACCCCTTGGTTTCATCTGGGTATCCTTTCATGCTGATCTCTCCCTTCATGCTCTTTGATTCCAATTATTCCCCTCTCTTTACAGGCAGAAATATTTGTTTAACTATGCTATGGGATGGGAGGAGTAAGGAAGAACAGATTTGGTTCTGCCTATCCTTTTTGGCTCTACTATAGTTGTATTTGCTCCACAGAAATCCATACTTACCTCGTCAGAGACTACATTTGGAGACCTTGCTTGCCCAACTGGACCTGCAGGTTGGCTCCGTGTAGTTTTAGTCAAAAAGTCAAGGGCCTATGCTGGAAAATTCAGTCATGACTCCTTTCCTGCCAGGTGAGAGTGTGGCTCACAGCACCCTTGAGCTCACACCAAAACTTTCAGGAAAGAGCACTTCTCTGCTATGCTGCTGTCTGCATACCTGTGTAGCTTAATTAGCCTGGGTTTATCTCTGTGCAGAACTTTCCTGATATAAAGTGAGAGCATCTACATTTGCCAGCCTGCCCAAAAGCCCACAGACACCTGCAAGATGTAATACTAGAAGAGTCTACATTAGAGCCTGCATATCATTCCTACACATTAAAAAATGGTGAAGTTATTCCTAAAAGCCTTCAACTTTGTCCAGGCTCTGCTGTTTGTCAAGATAGGTGAAGTTTTGCCACTAATTTTTTATGACTGGTGGGCTTGGCATTCAGTCAGCCCTGTACCAGTGTCATCTACTGCTCCTCTCTGTACCACAGTTCAGCAAAATGCCTCAAACCCCTCATAATACAGGGGTAGAAATGGAAATTTTTTGTCAAATAATAATGTATATATATAACAAATAATTGCTGTAAGAACTGGACTGACAATTTCTTTGTCCTGCCTGAGAAGGGGTTTTACAGCAGTGTCCCCCATGAGCACAGCCCACGTGAAGAGGCCTCTTTTTGTCCTTCTCTTTGACTTTGTTGGTACTCCCTGTGCACAACCAGTGGGACCGCACAAGCTGTTGTCGTTAAGCTGCCCAAAGAGCCTTGCCATCCATGCATAATCCAACCAGCCTCTGGATAATGTATTCACAGTCATTTTTGTATAGTTAAAGACTGGTCCTTCTCCCCTTCCCCATACTTTCCCAAATGCAGAGCAGTTTCTCTTCCACTTGACTTACAGCCCTTCTGTGCCCTTCTTGAAATTGGTTCCCTCCCCTCACTGCATTTCCAGTTTGGCAGTGTTTCCTACTGCCAGCACACATTCTCCTAAGTTTAACAGCTGCCCTTGAAATGGGATTAGGCTTTTATATGCATCTGGCACCAGACAGATTTGTGAGAGGAGATTTAGGATGTTACAGGGTGTTTAGGGCCACACAGGGTGTGCTGTCTATGGGAGCTGGTTAGCAAGACACTGATGTTAATCTATAGTACAAGTTGTATGCACTTCATCTGCTTTTCCACTCTGATTAGCTCTCAGAAACCTAGGTTGGTACTAATCTTAAAATTGTTTCTTTTCCAAAGGGCATTTTCCCTGACTCCTTCAGCATACCTGTATCTTTGCCCTTTGGGACAGCACTGTTGAATCAGCATTTTGATTATGGTTAATCTTCTGGCTGTAACCTCAATGTGACCACTGGCACTGCAGCTGTCATTGTGTACTATTCCCCCCTGTATTTGTACTGCAGGAAAAGTGTGCAGAAAGGAGTGATTTGGGAAATCATCTGGATGGGAAAGGTAGCCCCAAACACATTTATTTCAGAAATGGCTTTGCCCTAGAGCTCCATGTCCCAACAGTCCTGCAAACTTGGGAAGAACAAGAATCCTCCTCTCTTCTTTGCCATTTCACCCAATCTCCAGTTAATTTGATCTCTATCTGAGACCACCAGGGAGAGAACATCTATTAAACAATAAAATAGACCGATTGTGATGTATTTTCAACCGCTTTGGGGGAATTCTACAAAATTAAGTATCAGAATTGTTTTTCTTATTGGCAACTATTGATCTCTGGCTGTGCCAGTTTCTCTCATTAACACTTTTATTACCTTGTCAATCACAGCACAACCTGCACTAACCAGAGGCTAAAAGGATTTACTCTTATTAACAAAACTGTCTGGTGCCTCAGAGCAATAAAACTAGCTGAAACCACTGGGGGAGGGAGAAGTCTGCAGAGATTTTGGTACCATTTTAGTCTGGAGACCGTGATTCAGAGGGAAAAAAAAAAAATCCATAAAATAGGAGCCAGTTTCTCAGTTGATGCAAATGATCAAAACATGTAAGAAGCACTAGAGCCATGGGGCTGTCTGTCTGCAAGCTAAGGTTCAGCCAGAAATTCAGGGTAATATCTAAAAATAGAGTAACACTAAAAATGCTGTTTGTGAGCCAGAAGCCTGGTACACGAAGCTGCAAATACTGAATGAGGCAATGCCTGCCCAACCAGACACGTGGTTCAGGGGCTGTGACTGGTTTCCACAATCTGAGAGTGCCGTGCTGTCAACATGGTAACTTTGGAAGCCAGTCCCTTTGGGTGTCCCTTTACATGTGTCCATATAGACTGGAAAAAGATGTTTTAGGCTTTTGAGAAGCACAAAAAAGCCTCTCTGTGAATGTGGCTGGCTGTTGGCAGGGATTGGGTGTGCACTTGTCATGAAGCTGGGGGTATCCGATATGCACATGATAACATGGTGACAGCAAATGAGATAGTGAGCTTGCTGCTGGTACCTTTCAGTAATAAGAATATTAATTAAAAAATCAGTTTCTTCTTAAAAGTATTTCAGAGTTGGTAGTTTAGAAGGATTTGGCCCTTGGTATGATCAGACGCAGAATACAGTTGCTTCAGGACAGGGTGTCCCAGCACTCTGAAAACGGACCCTAAACTGCAGTGGCACATGGTTATCAAGCTTCTGAAGAGGCAAGCCTCTCATGATAACCTCTGAAATGAGGTACTTGATAACAGCTTCTGGCAAGAAAGGACATGTTGCTTTTACTACCTAGGTCTTCTCTCAGGCTTCAGTACCTTTACAGCTACCGTGTTTAAAAATCTCTTCTTGTAGTCTGTGGTGCTACAACACTTGTAAATGGAAGACTTAATCCTTATTCTCAATTTCTAGGTGACAGAATAGAAGCCTCAAGTTCTGGTATGAATTGCAGAGCTAGCCCTCAAGTTCAGTGTGAGAATGTGCTCTTTCACACTGATTAGGAGAGATGCACATAATGGGAATGCAAAGGTGGTAGGAATGGATGATGTCATCCTGAGTATTTAGCATCCATCAGTACCTGAGCACTCAGCTTGCTTACTTTCTTAAGGGAACATTTCATTTTAGGAGTGTGCTTGCTGTGAGCTCAAGGCAGCCAACTCACACTGTGTCTATGGATGGAGGAGCAGAGCCCCTGCCTGTGCCTCAGCCATGGGACAGGCTATGCTGTGTGTGCTGGACCGCAGGACATACACAAACTCCTCTCCTCTGCTCCACTCCTCCAGACCAGGCTGTGTGACAGAGTCAAACCTGGATCCTGGCATCACTCCTGAGCTCTGCAATGTGGCAATGAGCATGCCATTTCTCCCTTCCCCTTGCTGTTGCTCCAAGGTCTTTCTTTTTTTAAATTTTTTTTTAAAGGACTAGGGCTTCCTTTTGACAGTGTCTTAGAAACATAGTGAGATTTTTCTCATTACTGCTATGGAAATACAGTCCAGATTTTTTGTCTCTTTCCTAACCTCCAAGGTCACCTAGACACTTCAGAGATGCGAGACTGCTCACTGGAGTAAGAAAGCAATTGACAAAAGGCACAAGATGGGTGAAGACAGCCATTAAAATCCTGCTCTGGCTCTAAATATAGCAATCTTGCCATGCCAGTCTCCTGTAATTTGCATGTTGAATTAGCATCTCATTAATATCTTATTAGGGACACTGGAAACCTAATGACAAAAACAAACGCAGCATGTGCAAAGAAGAATAATAGAAGGAACAAACTGAATAGAAGAGCTTTCCCCCCACCTTTTTTCCCCTTGTGAGTATTTAAATGAAGGCTCAGCTGCACTCTGTCAGCCAGGCTGTGGTTTCTGGCCATTTCAGTGTCATCAGAGCCAGGAGGCTGGAGATGCTCCCATTGCACAGATGATGCCAAAGCCTAAACACCCAAAGGACATCCGCAGACCCACAGTGGCTGGTGCACCCTGGCATGCCTTGCACTGATTTATGTACAAGGTCTGTTTTAGTGGAAACTCCCCAGACCATACACCAGCTTCCCCAGGACTTCCAAAAGTGAAGTGTTTAGATCAGAGATCCTGAGCTACAGGTTTGGAAAAAAATAATCCCAATAGATGAAGAATAAGAGAGAGAATTTATTGGGCTTTTCTGGGATCCACACAAGCTTTAGTTTAGGTCAGGATTTCCTCTTTCTTAGCTCACCTCTATCTAATTTTCTCAGAGCTCACAGCAATGAGCCCAGCCACCACAGTTCATATGAACTCTCCTCAAATGACCGAGCACTTCACTGTCCATGTTCCTATCACTGATTTTGCTGTTAAAGTAATATGGTACCAATTAGATTACCTCTCTGTGGAAGTACATTGCAGCTGCAAAATGGACATTGTATCATTAGCACCTTTCCCTTCCATTGTCCCAGGGGATGGAAACACCAGGCAATGCAAATAGCATAGTGCCAGCAGCCCCTCATTTTTCTGGTGAAGTGTGTTAAAAGGATGCTGCCCATGTTTCCTGCAAATTGCAGTAGTGGATTGCTGCTGGCAGCTTTTGAGAACCTTGAAGTCGAAGACCATCTGATAAGAGAACAAGAACTCTCAAAATTGAGAAACTCAAAATCTGAAGCTGGGAAGTTTAAGGGAGAGAAATGGTAGGAAAACTGTGCGCATCAAAGGGAAAAGCTTAGTGTTATATAGGGTACAAGTGGGCTTTGCTGTAAGGGCGGGATCAGGCTGCAGAGCAGGTGAGGGGAAGGGATGCTAGTTCCCCTTGCTCTGTAACCAGCAGTGAGTGGCATGCAGGCTGCAACTTGGATAGGTTGCAATCAGAAACCCAGCACATGAAAGGGAAATCAAACACTTGTAAATTAAGGAACACAAGTCAGCTCTAGTCAGCTGTTTCCTCATCAGATTTAGCTGCAAGGTACTGGATTAGACTATTTAATACCCACACTAATAAGGCAAACCATACAGAGCATGGAAATGCTATTCAGTTCATCTTTATAAGCATGTTACAAGAAATAATTTGGGTCTGTATTTATGGGAACTGTTGAGTTCCCGGGTGCTGGCATTGTACAGTGTCAACTAGTTATTCTAAATCTGTTTTGCAGCCTTGCACTGAGAGAAGCAGAAGTTATGTGCTTTACACTGCTCTCTGACACAATGCATGGAGCCCCACACGGTGGATGAGCTCTTCGTGTTCCCTGCCATTGCATGTCATCCCAGAAAGTCCTGTATTTGTTTTTCCACAGAGAGGAGATGGCAACAAAAGAGAAGGTGTTCAGTAGAGTGTGCAGGGCTTTGCGATCCCAGTGTTGTGGTTCTTGGGTGCTTATGTTGGTTGGCAGCATCTCTTGATCTTGCCTAGTGCCTCCAAAGCATGGGATTGAAACAGATAATAATTTGGTAATGAGTAATGAACACATTCTGTCTAGGGGTTTTCACCTTTTCTGCACACTGCCATTGCACAGTGCCCTAGGTGGCCTCTTTGTTAGAGGATGCTTTGGGTTCTCTTTCCTCTGAACCACCTTGTAGTAAGTTTCTCTCTCTGCAGAGGCTCACTCCTATGCAGAAGCCCAAGTACAGGAAATCTGTTCACTTAAAACATTGACCCTCATGTAGAAGGACAACTGTACAGTGGAGGTTGCTATTGGGCCTTTGTCATTTTCCAGATAGGAGGGTACATTATTTCAGTCAATCAGTAATCCAAGCATAAATTTTAATCTTTCCTGTCTGGAATTTTAAAACGTGACCCAAATCCTCAAGAAGGTCTGCTGTCACTCAAAGCCCTACTTTCCCCCGCTGCTCACAAACTCCAAAATGCATCAGCACATTGGCAGTTGGCATCTGTCTCTCACAGCTCTTTTTTACATAGGCAAAATGATCGATCCTTTAAGCAAGTATCTAATAATATTAATTTATTCATGCACTGTCCTGCTGCATGTTATGAAAGAGCAGACTTGCCTTGCCAAATGTATATTTCAAAGCTCTTGTGAGTTGAAATCTGCAGGGGACAAAGAAACATGCAGGGAAGAGGGGACAGTGATTTTTGTTGCTCATATGTGTCATCACATGATGCCAAGGCAAGATGGATGAGCATCATGCACTATTTTGGTTCACTGAATGTGCAGAGAGGTGACATGTTGGGCATTTGATCCTGGTCCAAAGTGTTATTGTTGTGCTGCATTGACACACAACGGTCTAAGTGTCCTCAACAAGCAGGGTTGTGCTTTTCTACTGTGTAAAAGGCTTGCTGAGGAAGTAGAAAGTCCAAACCAATGCACAACGTTTCTGCTCCACTCATGGAATCTCCCATGAGGTCAGCATTCCTTATAGGAAGATGGACAAGCTTTGGGTAAACTCCAAATTCCTTTTTCAACCAAAAACTAAAGACAGCTTGTCTTGTCATTTGTGGTGCACGGGGTTCCTCTCATTTTGGACTACTGTGGCTCTACCCCCATGCCTACATTGAGCCTCAGTGCTGCAAGAGCTGGTTGACGTGTTCCCCTACCTACAATAGTTGCTTTTCCTGATTGCAATGAAGAAGTGCCCAGCATAAAAAGGAGACTTGATCCTGAAACTCTAGATGCTGATCTTTGCCTTGCTCAAAATAATTTGGGCCAGATTTTGGTGTCACCTGACCTTGGATGTTGCCTAGCATTCAGTCTTTGAGGCTGTCACTTCCTGTGTGATAAGATAATCATAACAGAGCAGAGCTGACAAGTGGTGTTTTGATGTAAGCAATGGGCAAACAGACAGATCAATAAGTGCTGAGCAAGGCACGCTTCACCTCATATCGTATCGACTTACTGCAAAAATAATGGGCCAACAAAATGAAAATGTGTTGTGTTCTGAGTTATGGTCAGTGGTTATATATAATATAAAACAATATATTAACTCAGATGGGACTTGCTGTTGAAAAAAATAGAAATGGGCAGGCACAAAATGTACTGTCTCTTGATGTACATGGCAACACATCGAGATTAATTACACAGAATATGGGAAGAAACGAAAGCAACAATAAATTTCTATTATTATAACCATAGAAAGAACATGAGAAAGATTTATGGCACTAAGAGCAAAATTTCTGTGTCCTCTTAGTCTGACTGTCTAATGTGTGAGAGATTTATGAGGCCAGTGAGTAATGATCAGAAGTATTTATAAAATTTAGCATTTGTGAGATTTTTTTTTGCTCTCCTTGAGGCTGTTTATGAGCAGCGGAAGGATGACTCTGGGCTGACTGGCTGTTGGTGGGAGTTGTGCTATAGGTTGGTTATAAACATTTTGGTGTCAGCAGCTCTGATTTCCAGAAGCCAGATGGCAGCCAAGGTAGAGAGAGGTACAAGAACACACTGAAGGAAATCTGGTGTGTTTAGAGACTTTGTACTCATGGAGCTGTAAGTGGAGGTGCACTGAAGCAGGGAGGCACGCTCTGGTGCTAAGTCTGCTTTTTATGCACCAGAGACTTTTCTGCTTTGCCAACTCTTGCTTTTGCTGATTAATCCCAATGGGCACACCTGCTGGTTCTTGATTTCTACAAGTGCAGACAGGCATTCTGTATCTCCTGCTGCATGCCCACACTTGGAGAAATGATGGACAAGTGGATAAACAAGGCTGCTGCCAGGAGACAGGCGGAGTGCCTGTGATAGTCAGGTGGCAGGGAGAGAAGGGTTATGGCAGAGAGCGGAATAACACACTGCTGGGCATTTATTGCCTTTGAAATGGATTGCGTGTAGCCAGGAAATAGGACATTTCTCACAGCTGTGTGGGCATCTATCTTATCTCTCAACAGCACATAGCAAACTGCCTACTCAGAGGCTTTGCAAGACAGATGATGATTATGGCTGCTTGGTTAATTGTGATATGACATGACAGGGAATATAATTTACCCTGATGATAATTATCACTGACCCAGGTAGTTTTACAAAGCTTGGACAGAGTGTAGAGGGTTGTTCTTATGGATCAGCTCCTACAAGAAAGGCTCTTCTCACAACTCTTCAGCTTCACAAGCCCTTCCTGAGTGTGCTGGGGTATTTTTTATATGTTTAATGTAAGAATCCACACACAGAAATAAGAAAAAAAAACCCAAAACAACAAAACCCAAGGTAGTACTCTCAATTCCCCCCTACAAAATAAGTATGTAAATCTGGAATGCCTTTGCAGTGGGTTTTGGCAGCACAGATACTCACAGACTCAAATAGCCATTGGGGTCACAATATTGAATCCAATTGTTCTGTCCTTCAGGACTTGCCAGGGTTGTTGTCCTCTCATTTCTTTTTTCTTGTGAAGCAGGGAAAATCCAAAGGTTTGTCTTTGCTGCGATCTTAGGTCAGCGATGCAATAAGACGTCTAAGCACAGACTGGAGAGGAGAAAGTATTTTAAAGAAAGCTGCAGCATTTCAATAGTTAAGTAGTTTGCCCTAGTTTGCCCAAATTTGTCAGGAAATGGTAAAATTTTGAAAAAGCTTTTTTTTTTTTTTTTCTGATAACATCATTCAAATTATTATCTCAAAATACTTCTGTGACCAAAAGGAATTATCAAAATAGTTTTGTGCAGACAAAAGCCTGACACTACAAACACAATTTGCGAGAAAATCCCAGGTCATTTAAAAGAAAAATAAATCTATATTTTGTATACTTAAATGCTGAAGAAAAATCCTGTTTCTGACAAAAGAGATGCTGAAAAATACTTGAATATCTATTATTCAAAAAGATCTGCCAGACAATCCTGAACTTACCCACGTAAAAGAAGTGACTTCATTATTTCAAGTAACCCTGGTAGAAATGAGAGCAGAATTTGGCATAGTGAATAGATTCTTAGTATTAAAATGAGTATTTTCAGGCAATTCATCATGATGCCTGATTTCACAGAACTATGCAGAAGTCTCAGCAGTGACTATTGCTGTTGAAGGGAAGGGAAGGCCTCTTATTTAGATGTAAAACTTCATTTGAGGCTCCTGTTACTGACAGCTTTTGTCTAAAAAAGTATTATGTGCTTCAGGGTCCTCTGTTTGCATTTTTCTGAACTTTCCTGTTACTGTTTCAGGAATTTTGGAAGGAACTTTCCTTTAGAGGCCGTAGAAATGGTGTGAGTGCTTGCAAAAGCCTTTAGTTCGTGGGAATTGTGTGGCACTTGTGGACTTCATCAGGGCCCAAGGGTATGCAGTTTTTAGGATCTTTGTGGCTGTGAGGGTGTTGTGGCACTTTGTTCTTCCTGCAGATTCACCCCCTGGGTCAGAGCAGGGCAGCATCTGCTGGCAGAGCTCTCCTTCTTGCAGCCCTTCCCCACACCTTTAAAAATCGCTTGCAACAAAGCGGCTTCTTGCCGAGAGCAAGTTGTGTTTTCCGCTCATGCCTGTACCCATGGCTGTGGTCTGGCTTTCCCACTGTGTCCTGTCCCACCTTTGCTCAGGGACCGAGCTCTGTCTCCTGCTCTTTCATCTCCACACCTTTCATCTTGGGCAGCGTTTTTGAATGGTGACCGAAGTATATGGCAGGAAAAGGTTGAGAGGATCAAAGATACCACTTTGAAGTATAAGAATGCTGACTAATGCAAGGTGAAAAAGCATACAGCAGGGGGTCATGGCCTAAAGAGGGACAGGGGCAGGGTTTTGTCACCGAGTGGATTTTGTTGTTGGATTGAGCAACAACTTTCCTTTTCATAGGGTTCAAGGATATGAGGCCATTGAATGATGCCTTTGCTGCATGTCAAATGCTTTCCCTGACCTAAATAAGCTGGAAACAAATGAAAAAAATATGAAAGAAAAGTGAATGGGAGTAATTTGAAACACTGTATGTTTGAACAACACAGAACAACTGTATATTTGTTATTTAAAGAAAAATAAAACAAATCCTTAAAACGCCAAAATGATCCTCAAAGAGGCGTCCCTTAGCAGGTGAGGAGCTAGACAGTATCTACATGCAGAGATTTATTTTTCCTGCTTTCTCATCAGTCCTCTCAGGCTGGAATCAGCCCGCAGCCATTTGAGCCCTGGCCAAAGCCTCACCAATACTTGCTCTCTTGCAGGTTTTGGCTGGAGAGGAAAAGGAGCTCCAAAAGGAGCCCAAGAGGGAGCTTTAATCAAGAATAAAAGCAGGGGGAAAGAATTTGATTAAATATCTTTTAGCACCTGCCGGAAGCAGAATTCACCTGACATTTGGTGTTATCTTCCCAGTGCTCTGATAAAAACTTAAATCTACCTGGAGAATAGGGCTGAGGAGTGGTCATGATTTATCTCCCCTGACTGCTTACAACCATGTGCACAATCCTGTTTATCTGGCTATCAAGATCCATCTTAAAACTCATGGACAGCTGACTCCTGGCATTGTGGAAATGTTTGAGTCATTGAACTTTGCCAACACCATTTGCAAACATCCTGGCACATGATGTAGCATGTATGAGCTCTCTCATAAGTTAGCCTAAAAATGGCAGAAGAAAATGACTTTGTCCTTTTTGTTTCAAATCTAGGCCTGATTAGAACAGGAATTTTCTAGAGGAATTTTGTGTCATGGACTATACCCAGAAATTTGCAAGTCACACAGCCATATCTGGAGTTCAGCAGCAAGATAACAGTCTTTGTAAAAAGACTGATGTCTTAACTACTGGCACGGTGACACATCACACTAATAAAAGACTCAGATACACCGCAGCCAAATCATGAGTCTGTCTCAGCTGTAGTATTTTAGCTGAAAGATAGCAAAAATATGTGCAAATTGCTAGGACAGCACCTTCTTCGTTTCAGATGAAAGCTGTCTGAGATAAGGAATCTCAATTTCTTCTCCAGGATGAAAAATAGTGAAGAGTTTTTTTCTCCCAAAGAAGCATCTTTCCCAGGTTTCTTTACCAGTCTGATGGAAAGTCCATGAGGTCAAAGGTCTTCTGTAGGTGCATGTGTGTTCTTCTGGATGAGGGTCTGTATCAGCCATTTGAATCAAGATCAGCTTGCCTTGGGGGGAAAGAGTGTGCATGGCAGCTCTCAAAGTCTCATCAAGCATCTTTACTTGTGGTTTTGTGATCTCACCAAGATCTGTGCACACTGCTTGATGCATCTAATTGTGTGTTGTGGCTGCATAGAAGCATATTTGCTATTTGGATGTGGAAAACAGCTGTTTGGAAAAATATTTTTAATTATGTTGACGTTTGAAGGAAAATAGCCTCCAAAAACTAAACCTGTAGCCTCTAGAGAAAAACAACAGGAATGATACAGATAAGAAAAAAAATAAAGATCTGATACTACAGTTAATCAGTACAGGAAAGAGAAGGATGGAAACCCATGCGCTCTCTGTGAATATTTGCAAGGAGGAATGTGCTCCTTTCCTGCAGCTGAACAAGTTTCACGTCCCTGGTGAGAGTTTTGATGCTTTGTCCTAGAGCTGTCCTGCAAGGCTGAGTATTCAAGTTGTGCATGGGAGAGTGATGCCCTCCAAAGTTATAAAATTCACAAAAATGGCAGAAATTTTGGCTTTTGTCTTTCTCTCTGACTTGTGGATGTAGCTTCTGCTGAATTACTGGCCTGAGAGGCTTTAGGACTGTCTGACTGTAAATTGTAGCATTAAACAAATCAGACCTTTTCTGCATCAAAATAACACTCTTCCAAAAAATATCCAGCACTTGCAGGCCAAATCAATTTCATATCAGTCAGCTCTGGAAGGTGTCTGGAACTATTTGGAAGAAAGCTGCCTGTGCTGGCCCATGCTGAGATACACCCCTAGTGCCTGCAGGGCTTCCCTGTGTCTAGGGGAGTAAAAATTAATTAATTTTGTCTTACCAGAAATGCAGTGAGAACCAAAAAAACTGCAAAGGGCAGGAGAGAAGTGTCTGGCACTGTTGTAGAGCCCTGCTCTGGGCTGCAAGAGAGCTCAGTGTGAGGCTTTCCCTGAAGTCTTCCAGCTCTCTGAGGGCTAAACTGTGCTCCTAGCCTCCTGCAGAGAACCACTGCAGTGCTCTTTGCATGCAAATTGTTAATGCATTGTGCATAAGGCCTCTAATTAATACTCTGCTGCAGATAACGATTTTACATTATAGCTATTAACCTTGGCATATTTCAAACTAAATGCTGGTGCGTTGGGGAGGAATTTGTGTACACTGCATTGTGAAATAATGAATTACGTTTTTGCATATTTTATACACTGATTTTCTTTAGTCACACTGAGACTAATGCTGGGGAAAAGAGATATGCAGTAATGTATTGGCCACTCCAGTGGTTAGGGCATTAGCCAGCCATTTTGGAGCTTTGGGTTCAGTTTCTTGTCCTGGATTTGCCTTCTGTAGGTCTTTTAACATTGCATGTGCAATGGAGATAGGATCCATTATAGGGATGGATTTGTAATCCTGAGAGAAGGTAGCCCTCCTGTTCTGCGCCCAACATCCCTTTAACCGAGATTTTATAGGAAAGGCTCCTTGATTCCCCACTCACTTGGGTTCCCATCTGCAGATCTAGATTCCTGAATCAAGATTATGAACCATATACAATCAAAGTTTGGATGCTAGTGAGTTTTTAAAGTGAGACTTTTTAAAGATTTCTCTTTGGGTGTTAATTAATTTGTCCCAAACAGTAGACCTGAATTGATGGCAAGGAGCAACAATGGTGAAAACCTGGCCTGGTGGGGTTTGTCTGAGGGACACAGTTCTGAAGAGAACATTTGGTTCAGACTGAGGACAAAGACTTGGAGGCTAAACACCACTGCTAGCTTTGAACACTGGTGCTAATGGTGGACTAAACTGTTTCCACCTGCATTTCTCTGCCCTTTTGTCTTCCTGGGGTTAGGAGAGAGCATCTCCCATTGCCTCTCCTGACAAAAAAAACCCCAAAAATATACTTGTCTTCAAAGTGCTGTGAGGAGAAGAATGTCTAAGGATTTTTCAGTCCTTTTCAGCTCACCCATCTTCCTATACTTGGTCCTTGAGCACTGTTTAAATGCAGAATGACCCAAAGTGCCAAATTCTGAGGAAACCTGGACCTCATTTACCCTGCAGTTGCCATGATGTGTAATGGAAAAAGGATGCTTATAAGGCCACTTTCCTTCAGAAAAATTTTGTTTCTGATCCAACTGGCAATAATATAACTCTGTGTAAACTATTTTATGGATCTATATAGTCAACAGATCAATTTTATTATACTTGGCCACTGCAGAAAAACTGTAAACTCCTGCTGTTAGCTGAAGTCTGGGAAATATGTTTACAGCTTTATTCTTTTCCTTTGGTGGCATCAGTGTGTTTACTTTTTTATTTAATAAAAAATGTGTTGTGCTCTCTCCCATACTATTTTATCATCCAGAACTTTTCCACATGGCCAGCCCTAGCACAACATATTGTGCTAATCAGAAAACAATTCTAAATAATGACAGGTCTCTTTGATTTTCCTGGGCTGGTAGAAATTAAATTATCCTTTGTCTTTTGAATATTAGGTTTTAGTGGATTTAAAAGTATTTTATGTATTATGCTTGCAAATATCAGTTTCCAGTGAAGCCCCCAAAGTGACCGAGAAAGCAAGATTCTGTTTCTATATGAGCTAGGTCCCTTTAACATTATGTAGAAAGTATTAAATGTGTAGGAGTGAGTTGCTTCTATTTGCAGCCATGGCACCCAGCGTGTCAGAGCGGCTTCCTTCGCTGCCCGTGCTGCAACCTGGACAGAGGTAGGGCTGGGAGCTGCCCTGAGCATAGCCCTCCTGCTTTTTAATTGTTTTGTCCAGGGAATTGGGCTGAGACAATCAGATACCCAGGGGCCCATATGCTGTTTGTGTGGAACAAATTGTTATATTTTTTAAAGCTGGCGCTGCCTCTCTAGTAGGATGTTAGAAGGGAGTGTTGGATCACTAAGTTTAAAGGGCCCTTTAAAAATAATCAAGTTTGGGAACATGTTTTCATGTGATCTAAGCTTCCTCTAACTCAGTATCTCATCTGTAAGAAGCGCCAGTGCCAGATGTTTCTAAGTAAGATGTGAAATTCCCACAGCAATAGTTGTGGGATTATTTGCCTTAAACAAAGGTCTCACCCTTTCACAGTTACAGATCAATCCTGGAGCAAGTATTATATGAATACCTGGTGGACAGGGACAGCTCACGATACACTCATAATATACTGAATTCTGCTAAATAAAAATATACAGCTTCCTGACCACTCAGCTGTGCTATTTTTTGAGGTACACTAAACTGTCATTTGCCTTTTCAAAATAATTGATTGTAGACTCATAGGATAGGCAAAGTAGGAAAGGACCTCTTTTGTGGGCATTTGGGAATCTTAAAATTAGCATTGGGGAAAACAAATTGCAGATCTTTATTACTTAAGTGGGAAACAGTGATAAGTGCTCCACTGAGCCTTGCATTTGCAAAGTCACTTTTTGAAGTGAGTCATACCTCAGCTGTTTCTAAGATATCTTAGTAACTCTATTATTTCATATTTTCTCTTGGCTCCTATGCAATTTGCACATTCAGGGTCAAGCCTTCGCTAATGACAGCTCCTTGCCTTTCAAGGTGGCCGAATCAGCGGGATGTATGGCACATATCCACAGAGCTTTAAAAATATCTCTACATGACATATGCTGTTTGTCCCTGAACACCGGGTAGGTTAATTGTTAAAGAAACATTAATAACATTAACTGATGGTATGGCTTCCCACTGCCTCTGCCCTGGCAATCTCACACTGGCAAATGGATTAATAATACTATCGGAAATGAATGTCGTTGCTATGCAAGTAACTCCAAACTAGATAATTTAAGAATAGTTTGGATGATTACTAATTAGATCCACCGACACAGGGGAATTTGAATTATTCATGACTGGCTGAAAACAGCAGGTAATTAATTTGTTCACTTCTCTGCAACTAATGTAGAAGTTGTTTATTTTTACACATACACATACAGATACGCGCACACACAGATACAAACGATCTGCTAAAAATGATCCCTTGTTTTAAAATTGATTGTTTTTCTGTGAAGAAATGTCACAGCTGTAAACTTAGGATAAAAAGTCTTGAAAAGTTAGTTGGACAAGCCACACTTTGAGACAGGACACAGCCAGCACCACCCTGTTTCCCTGCAGCGAAGGCATCAGACTGTCCCCAGAGCACCCCCTCTCATCTGGGTGAACATTCTGAGGATTTACCTACTCTGAGGACACTGTGTAGGTGCAAATGCACATGCCATTCAAATCTGGCACTCACAGATCTGCCTCCTTAGCAGCTCTGCACACACATACTGCTGGACATGGAATTTGCTGGCGAGCTGGTTAATTCAAATTGAGGACATGTAGGAGACAGTGAAAGGTGCTCTCCAGCTGTGCTCTGTTTATCCTTAATGACAGGCAAAAAACTTCAAAATAGTGTGCAAAAGCTTTCTGGACTGTCTGATAGCTGCTTCTGTCCTGGAACTGAACTCAGAGCCCCAAACAAATTTAGGACTCCTCCTTTTTACCTTGTTCCTTCCCTCAAATGGCTCTGATCAGTTTAAAAAGCAGAAAGAAAGAAAAAAAAAAATATTACTTTAACAGGAGGATAAATAACCCCACACATGAAATTACACAGCTTGTTCAATATGAAGCTCAGCAGATCCTATTCCCTTTATGAATTTATTAACTTTATTTTCTTGATTTTTCATTACAATACAATAGGTTGGTCTAGCCCATAAAATAGACAAAGTGCAGGACAATAGTTCATTTAACATTGATCCATTTTTGCTACCCACAGAAGACGATGGCTACAGCTGCCATATGCAAAGTCACACCCAGTTCAGAAGTGCTACACAACGATGAATAGGTAAAGTGGAGAGCAGCACCTCATCCTTCCTCCCAGCTCACTTTTTGCTCATATTTTTGCCAGGTTCCAGCACAGCAGCACTAGCTTATGTCAGTGCCTTCGATGTGTCCTGTATGAAAGCTGCTGTAGAAGACAAAAGAAGACAGATAAAGCACACCATGTAGCAGTGAGCTTATTTTAAGCATGGGAGGCTTGCATCTTGTTTCCTTTGTTTTATGAAATACTAAGTCCAGGCCTTTCTTACACCTTGAGCAAGCCAACACTTGAATACAGTGTATCTGTGTTTCTCTGCATGTGTGTGCATATGGCACATATGTCCATTACTGAATAGAAGTGACAAAAATCCCAAGGGCCCAAGTGTGTTTTCATGCTAATTCCCATATACTGGAACTTCCTAGAATTTTCCCTTACAAAGATGCATTAGGAAGCAGATGAGTAGCATGCAGCCCCTGGAGAAGCAATGTTAATTGTGTGGCAAAATTGTGTCTGAAAGGGTTTTGCGGCAGTGGTTGTAGTCATGTGTTCCTCAGCAGCTTGCAGCAGACGTGTTGCTCTGTGTACCCCTCTGAACTTCATCCATGACGAGATAGAGTTTAATCTGACAGCCACCGTCTCATCTTGGTGTTCCTCAGTAAGAGCTGTGCTGTTGGGACCACAGACAGCATGAAAACACAACAAAATATATTATTCTGTGACTTTTGCCTAATGTGTATTTCTATTTCCTCCTCCTGGCAAGTAGGGGAAACTTAATTGGCTATTTCATACCGCTGTCCCTTTCTCCTTGACCCCAGACATTTCTTGCTGGCATCTCCAGCATCCCTCCATAAGTGACAGTAAAAACACCTGATGTGGCAAGTGGGTGTTTTATGAAGGGTGATATGCCATCAATCATAATTAACCCCTGTGTCCCTGTCACAGGCTGGGGCAGGCCCCATCAGATCTTGTTTCCCGTTTGAAAATACTTTGGTTTATGTAGGTTTCACTGAAAACAACGGAGAGACTTATCTTTAGGCAACAGGAGCTGGTAAAAAATGAATTATTTGTCACTCAGAAAGATGCCCTGGCTGTGGAAACCATCAAACACATTTGTAGGGTTTCATTAGTCTTGTTTGCCCACTCCCCATGCTTGGCGTTATTTGCTTTTTGGGTTGGTTAGCAGCCCAGCATCTGCTCTCTGAGCCTTTTGCAAAACACTTCAGGGGGTGCAAAGCACCTGAGTCCCACACCAGCATGATTTTACAGCTGTTCATAAAAGCAGGGTCATTCCCGTTGCTTCTTGAATTAAATGCCACACCATGAGCATTTCAGACCTGGCATCTGTTTATGCACAAATAAATATCAGCCCAGTAAGCACAGAACACATTGATGCTCTGCATTAGCGCAAGAGCTGCTGTGGGTTTTGTATCTCCAGGCTGTAAAGCACTGAAGACTTTTGCTGCTGATTATTGGTTCTTAAGGCAGAAACTGGCTTGCAGATCCACTGGGTAAGTGGGATTGAGATTGTCCTTTGTGCTCTCTGGTCAGGGTTCTTTCGGCTCCTTTGCTCCTGCTTGCTCAACAGTACAGCAACTCCTCCTTTTGTGTCCTTAAGCATTAAATCAGGCCCTCCACATTCTAATTTTCAGATACAGCTTATTGCTTCAGTTTTTTTAAACAGCATAGCTTCCTACTGTATCCATTGTTACTATGGTAATAGAGGGACTTGACAGCAATCACTGATACTATAAGGGATAGTAAAAGTGTATTATGGGACACTTTACTTCACTCAAGAGATATTACATTATATATTGGTATTATGGAGAAGAACATCTGGAGTGCTTGACCAACTTGATCTGCTGCTATGGCAAAGTCACCCATTTGGTGGATGAGGGAAAAGCTATGAATGTTGTCTGCCCAGACTTCAGTAAAGCTTATGACACTGTTTCCCCCGGCATTCTCCTGTAGAAACTGTCTGGTCATGGCTTGGAAAGGTGCATTGTTCATTGGATGAGAAAAACTGGCTGGGTGGCTGAGCCCAGAGGGTGTTGGTGAATGGATTTACATCCAGGCAGCAGATAATGACTAGTGGGGTTCCCCAGGACTCATTTCTGGGGTCAGCCCTGCTTAAAATCTTTATCAATGACTGGGACAAGGGGATTGAATGCACTTAGTCAGTTCACAGACAACACCAGGATGGTTGGGAGTGTTGATCTGCTGGAGGTTGGTAAGGCTCTGCAGAGGGATCTGGACCGGCTGGATCCATGGGCTGAGACCAATTGTATGAGGTTCAACAAGGCAAAGTGCTGCATCCTGCACTTGGGTCAAAACAACCCCAGGCATTGCTACAGGCTAAGGAAATCGTGGCTGGAAAGCTGCCTGGCAGAAAAGGACTTGGAGGTGGTGGTCGACTGCCATCTGAACATGAGCCAGCAGTGTGCCCATGTGGCAATGCATCCATGGCCAACTGTATCCTTGCTTGTGTCAAAAATAGTGTGGGGACAGCAGGATCAGGGACGTGTCCCCCTGGACATGGCACTGGTGAGAACACACCTCAAATCCTGTGTTTAGTTCTGGACTGCTCACTACAAGAAAGACATTGAGCTGGTGGAGCATTTGGGGCACAAGTCCTATGAGGATTGGCTGAGGGAGCTGGGGTTATTTAGCCTAGAGAAAAGGAGTGATGTTACTGCTCTCTACAACCACCTGAAAAGAGGATGTAGTCAGGTAGGGGTCAGTATCTTCTCCCAGGTAAAAAATGACAAGATAAGAGGAAATAACCTCAAGTTCCACCTGTGTAAGTTTAGATTGGATATTAGGAAAAAAAATTTTCAAGGAAAGGGTGGTCAGGCATTGGAACAGGCTGCCCAAGGAAGCAGTAAAATCACCATCTCTGGAGGTATTTAAAAGACATGCAGATATGACACTTAGGGCTGTGGTTTAGTGATGGCCATGGCAGTGCTGAGTTAATGGTTGGACTCAATATTAGAGGTAATTTTTACCCCTAATGATTCTATGATTGTAGTAAACTCTATTTTTCTTCTTTCCTTGCCCTTCAGATGGATGAGGAGGCAAACAGGATACAGTTTTGGGTATTAGATATTACTCTGTGAATGATTACAGTGAAATTTGTAGAAATGGTGTAAGAGACTACTCAGCAGGAGTTATTGATATTGGACTCTGACCTTGAAGCATTTAGAACATAAATGATCATAGCACAGCTAAGGAATTGCAGTGCACTTGGGGATTTAAATCCTATTAAATATAGAGCCCAAGCAACCTTTGAAAATACCATGTAGAAGTCCAAATTGCATCAGGACCCAAACACTTTTGCTTGCTCTCAGGCAAGAAGCGGGAGCTGCAGCATTATTCCCTTCTCCATATATTAGCCTTCCTACGCATGACCACATGTAGGTTTCTAAACTGGAATGATGTTTTCTAATCTAGTGTCTCCCTTCAAACTACCAAGACAATTGTATTCTCCTAATGTGCCTTACTGGCTCAAGTCTATTGGAGTTGTTAATGCATTTTTAAAAAATTCTTGCCTACTTCAAATGTGTGCACTTCTCTCTGTCCTTCCAAACAGCATTTTGTCTGTATTGAGAATTAAACTGGTGGCTCTCTTGGACTTGCACATGGTAATAAATCTAAAAATGTCCAGTTAACAGAGCTAAACACCTCATTTGAGGAAAAATGAAGCAACATTTTTCCCTGAGCTGTAAAATATGTTGAGTGATTTCATTTCCTTTGTATGGAACATTAGGGCTTGGCACAATCCTCACTCACTCCAAAAGAGCATAAAAGTTGTCTCCCATGTGTTAGGTCAGTCGCCTCACTGCCAGGTACCTGCTGCACACTCTGCACTGCCTGGCTTGCTTCTAGCAGTAACATGTGTGGTTTTCCTTCTTACTAAACAGAAAAGAAAACAGGACTGTTCTGGGATTTAGTTGCAGGCTGCAAAATTGAAATTAGCAGTCAAGACACAGCCGTTGCTACCTACAAAGGACCACCTGCACCACTGATGCTTCCCTTTCAGGCATGTCCCTCAGTCTGTCAGGGTCCAAACGTGAGACACATTATGTGGACAAGTCTTAAAATTATGGATGGATGAATGAAATTTGAGTGAGGATAGTGAAGTGCCAAAAGATCAGATTTTAAAAATTTAAATGGGTTTCCTAATGGCTCTGTCTGGGAGTCTTTATTTTTGATACGCATAGCTTTTAGTGGCAAAGTGTGAGAAAGATATTATTTGGGAAGAATCTTACTTATTTCATTACTATTGTTGCTGAAGTCCCATAAAAAAACCTCTTGTTTTCAGGAGCTAAAGGAGAAGGATGCAGGAGGAATGTTGCAGTCCTCAAATATTTCTGCTACCTTTACTATTTAATTTCCAAAGACAGAGAAGCTAAGAATATTTTAGGATCCAGGTTTTTGAGGTTTACTACATAGAATATCCTAATGAAGTTTGGCACTCATTACACAGAATATAAAATAAAATATATTAGAATATCGATAAAATGCATATCTATATTTTTTCACCCTTTTGTTAAGGATTTGCAGTCTTTTGAGTCTTACTGAATCTTTATCTGCTGGATTTGTTGTAGTCTTAAATGAGTACCTATTAATGTTTTCTAGTCTTTTTCACTAATTTCTGCTAAATAAATTCAAGTTTCATGGATTGTACTGCATCCTTTTATTTCCATTTGAGACAACAATTGCAAATAAATACAAGAATAAATATATCCAGCCCCTCACATCTGTGTATAAACATGTATCTGTCATGGCTCTCCTAATTCACCTTTTTCAGTTTATTCTTCATGCTCCAAATTCAACAAAATCTTTGCTTCAAACAACTTTTATTCTTCCCGAATGTAATTTCCTTGGTTGTTTCCTTTGTGTCACAAGCTTCCTTCTCATATCACCAAGATGAAACCAAAAGCATAGCTCCTTGTGGATCTCAAAGTTTTTTACACTGATTATATATGGATCACTTGAAATTGTCAGGTGTGGAGACACTTAAAACAGCAATGTTTTATTAAGCACTGCTCAGTTTTAGCACTAGGTACCTGGTATGTGTCTGTGAGCAGGTCAGCAGTAGAACATTGTGCCAGGGGCCTTAACAGACTGCCTTTGTTGTCGAGTTACTGCATGAGGTGCTGTGTGCTGTATGTTTCCTTAGCAAAGCTGTGGCGGAGCACCAGGAAGGAAAGCTTCCGATTTGTGTTGATTATAGCAATTGAAAATAATAATAACAACAAGTGGATTCTAATTATCATGGATGCAATCATTTCCCACCTGTAAAAGTACTGTAAGACGAGTGGAAGAGGTGTGTGATTTGCTTGTTCACATCTTGTCGCCTGAAGCAAGGAGAGCTGAATGGTGCCAGGTCATGGACAGGTATATTGAGAGTATTTTGCACTCAGTCCTTACTCAAATGTCTATGTAAAAATACACCTCTTTAAAATACACAGTGTTTTAAATGTCAGTAATAACCGGCCACTCTGATTTTTTAACCTTTGCAACAGCAGTTGCTACATCCAAAGAATTTCTGTGTTGATACAATTATTCCAAATGCTCTGAATGCATCCTTTTCAACAGGAATTAAAGTAAGAGGAGTATATATTGAAATTTTAAAGTTTGCATGAGACTTAAGTCTGTAACAGGTCTCCTAATTTCTACTTCCCCTGATGGTTCTCCTTAGGCAACAGGTCTATCCTGTTGGTCCTATCCTTGTCCCATCATGGACACTATGTCTTCACTGCCTACCTGCTTGCCTTGCATACCTAGCTCAGAACAAAAAAATAAGGATTAATTGCTGGGCTTATTACAGCTTCTTAGCACTGTGGTTGTCCTGTGTGCAAATGGAGAAAACATCACGGAACCCAAGCTGATTCATTTTCCCCATGACATGAGTTAAAATTCTGGGCTATCACGGTTAGTAGTAACAGACGTAGGAGGGACTGATTTGGTCTAAGGTATCGATACAGTTCCTTGTTGCACTTATATTTGAGCTCCCATCCTGCCAAACTGACAGGAACCTGTTTTACAGAGGTGGGAAAACACTAATCCACAAAACATTTAGGGGTCTTTTAGTTCCTACTTGAAGTCACCTGGGAGTTAGTTCAGATCAAGGTGAAAGTGATTTTCGCCACAAATGTGTGGCAACCTGGGGAACCATAATATCCGTTTCCATTAAATATATGGGTCTGTGACCTTGCAGAAATATCACTGCCTGCTTCTCAGTTGAGGGTCTGCTGATCCAAAGAGGTGGAATGTTACACAATTATGCAGGGAATGAGTTCTGCTGAAGGAAATACGCTCCAATATATACTGCTTTCACATTAAGCAGAAAAATTTGGAGGTTCTTGTCTCAAAATGTGGAGATGAGAAAGCTCAGAAAAACCCAACAATTGAAAATCCAAAAACTTTTGGTTTTCAAAAATATTTCTCCCTATTTTTAAACTCTCAAGTGTCATTCATTTGACATTTTCAAATACTGCTTTGCCCTAAGGAGAACTGGCACCTTAAAAGCAAACTCTCTCTGCTGAGAGCTAGTATTTTTCAAAAATTGCATAACTCTGTGAGTAAAATGTTAAAGGCTTGTACCTTGGCATTGCACAATCCTCTTCCTGTTGTATCCCTCACAAAGGCTGCAAAGCTCTGCTGGACTAAGTGTGCTGAAGACCTGCCATCTATTCATTAGAAACCACAGTGCTGATAAGTGTTGCCATCTATGCTGCTTTCTGGGCAGATCACTAAACTTCAGTCCCACTAATTTTCACTAGAAGTGTGCAGGGAACCACCTACGTTTTGATATTAAACCATCTTGGCCACTTCCCACTGCCACAGGTTGCAATAATGTCTTTTCCTGTCTTAAGGCTTTTGCTTCTGTTGACAGGCTGTAATTTAGGTTGGCATGCAATAATTCTGTCACTGAGTCCTTTGGTGAAATAAAGTTATTTTAATAGTACTAAGAATCTTTACAAAATAACACAAAGAAAAGATTTATTACCATTTCACTGCTGTGTTCTCAAAATCTTGCCCCTTCTCATCCATTCTGCTAAATTTGTTTGGACTTTGGCTTCTTGAGCAAGTGATGAACTTGGAAAGTACTGGGTTTCCTTTATAATTATGTTCTCACCCTGCTGATCTCAAGTGCTCAGAAATGGAGTGAAAAATCATAGCTTTGGCATAGCAATCTTTGTTTTTCAGAATAATTGTTTTTGGATATTGTATTTTAATTTTTCTTATTCTTCATTTTATTTTCTTTTTTTAATTTGTGTATGAATTTTGATGGCATCTTATATTTTTCATTTCCAGAGTACTGAGATTTTTATTTTGAACAAAAATTGAGATTCTGACATTTGGAGTTGAGCCATTAAAGAAACCCCCTAAAGTTTACTCCAAGGAAAATCAAGGATTGACAGCTTGTCCTCTTCACTGGTGTTGCTATGGCTATATTCCTGTTTTACCTAATTCTTCTTTAATGTAGTGCATGGGTGATACGTTCCTTTCAATTATTTATATTGCAGACTTCATTCTTCAATACTTATTAGTTCACTTGGCGGTAGAGCCCAGTGAAAGGTCTGGAGGGTCTTTCTGAGAAATCAATACCTCTGTGATTTAAACTGTAACAATTAAACAAGGGCAATTAAATTATCAAGCGGTCAACTTAGTCTATCTCTGTGCAGTGCCTTTTTGTCTTGTAAAAGTGAGGTATTTCATGTACGCAGTGATTAAAAGTTACAGCAAGGTGTCTCTTCCTGGAAAGTGTCCTTTCCAGCTGCAGGGTACCATGGTAGCTCAGAAATCTCAATGCAACATGTGGTCTCTCTTAATCTGGACTTGGGCCATTTGGCTTGTGCATGCTCTTACTTGCTGAGCCGCTGCAAATTTGTCTGTTTTAAATTAAAGTTATTTTTGATGTATTCACAGTTGCATATTACCACTTACCGTAAGCAGACTTGGGAGTGCACAGGTCTGTGGCCCTTCTCCATAGTCTCCTTTTGCTCCATGCAACACTGAGGTCACATCCTTCCCTGCTCTGGTGGAGGACACATTGCTTGGCAAAGTGGCACACGTGGGCAGGCAGCTTTGGAGTGGGATACATTGCCAGGAGGGACACTAATAGTAGAGGAGGGTATGTTTGCAGGCTGTGATGCGGGATCCAACCCTTGTTGAGGGGCTTGTCACAGGTTTTAGCTTCTCTCTAATTGGGATCATACTGATTGGTTGCTAAAATGATGCTCCCAATAGGCCAGAGTGAGTTTTTCTAAAGAGAAGACTGAATCACGTCTCTCAGCATGGTAGTCTGGCTGATGTGAAATAAAAGGTATGTTTGTCAGTTTAGTGTCACGCTTCCTCCCTCACCTCCTGCTGGGGAGTAGGACTGATATGATTAGAAGCAGCTCAGACATGCCTTTTGGATTGCCTGCAGCAATACTAGCAGGGACTTTGTTTTTTGTTTTCCATTTTTAAAGCTGGACTTGGTTTCTTCCAGTTCTGCTTTTCTGTCGCTCTTCTGAAGATTGCTCAGCTCACTGAATACATACAGCTATTAAAGCATTTCTTAAAATAGCCTCAGATTTCTGTCTTAGGTCACAAACCAAGGAGTGAAAATATTTAGTCAGACGTACTCTGTGTGTTTAAGCAACAGAGCAATATTTGCAAATAATCCTGGGAAAAAAAATAGGGACTTCTCTGGAAAGTCAAAAATGAGGATTCAGCTGGGAGCCTGCGGAACTTGATTAATGGTTGTGATTGCACTGATAGTCAGGAAGGGTGTAACTCGGAAGGGTAAAATCCACAGAAACATTTGCAAGTTTGATGCTATGCTTTGTGTCAGTACACAGCGTTTGTGCTGTGCACACCTTCACTTTCAGATGTGCACAAGGGAAAATTGATTCAATACTTTCCATAGAGATGATACTATGGCCTCTGTGAAACACAGAAATGTAAAATACTAAGGCATGCAGAAGCCTAAATATCTCAGACCTTTGCAGGTGAGCCTGTGATTAGCTGAAAGTCCGGTTTTTCTGAAGTAGGCAAATAAGCTTTCAACCGCCTCTCTGCAGCCTAATTTGGGAAACTCAAGCCCTCAGCTCTAGGATATTGAGCACTGGTATTGTAATTTCTGAAAACTTGGGCTGGGAAAAAACATTCCAGGTCTGACTTACTCCACACATGTGTGGTTGTTAGTCCTGCTATGTGTGCTGGATTGTATCACAAGCACTTCACTAGATGGGAACCAGCCCCTCTGCAGTATCATCTCCTTTTGCCCCTGGAGCTGCATCCCAGTCTACAGTGCATTACTTAAGAGTTGTCTGGATTTATGAGGACTTTATGCAGACCACACTGAAATCTCTGTAGTGTCTGAACCTCCATTAGCTTTCTTCAGCAGGCTCCATGGTACAGAGGGAAAGTTTGGGCTCTCTACTTCTGCCTAGAAGTGCTTTATTCTTGCCTGCAAAGCCCCTGTCTGGACAGTGTGCCATTGTCTTCAGCCTGCAATAAACTGCCACTGGCTGCTGGCACGGTGGGCATCTAGTTTAAAGGTACTGGTATTATGAAAAATGTTGTGTGATGCTAAATTAGCTCTGCCAAGGATTGATATGACTTTTATCCCATTTTTTAAATACATATAAAAGTGTCTGTGCTGTAGAGCTGCCTCCTTTGGCAGATTTATGTGCGCATTTGGGAATAATGGTGCCGTATGATGATTATAAAACTATATAAAGCGTCCTTTATTGTTCATTACCATTGTTCTATATTAACTCACCATTATCTCCTGATACATTGCAATTGCAAATCCTGGGCCCCTCCATATGGGAGTCTGAACAATCTGATCTCATTTGGACACTAGATGTTTTGGGGAGGAATGTACTCTCGTTTTCATACAGAGGCAATGGCCTGTCTTCTTTCTATCAGCTTGCAGAGTTTCCCACAAACATTGGAAATGAGTGGTGGGAGGTTTTTCTATGGGCTGTGGGCAAATTATTTATAACCCATGTTGCAGATATGCTGATGTGCCCCCAGGCAGTCAGCAGGGCAGTGGGATTCCTCAGCACAAGCAGCCTGGTCAGCTCAAATCCTGCTCAGGGATTTGGGACTCAGGGATTGAACAGATGCCATAGACAAGAAAATGCCCTTCCTGCAAGGAATCAATAATGGTGTAGCTTCTAAACCTAACTGGCTTCAACAACAAACAGTTGCCAAATCTTCAGCACCTCTTAGCATGTTGCATACCAATAGAGGGACACTTGAAAAAACCTGTCAGAATTACATTAGCAGGAGCTGAGCTCTTTTGGATACCTGGCCCAACTGGTGTGAATTAAACAGCTAAAAGATCCAGCCCTGAGAACCTCAAAACCTTTGTTTTTTTGAAATGAGGCAACTCCCAGAGATGGGCCTGAAAATAACTTTCATTGCCTTCAGAAGGATTGGGATAATGCCATTAGCACCCCAGCTGCTTTTCCTCCTGTCGGTAAACACATATATGTGGGAATTGCCCGCTGATTTTTTGAACATCAAACTTGCATCAATTAAATATCACAGTGTACTGGGATTGCTCCTTCACTGCTTGTGACTTTTGTTTGCGTATAAGACATCTGGCTCTGTGAATGCAGCATCAGTTTGATTTTTTTTTTTAGCTGCTTCTTTCTCTTTGAGTAAAACAACTCCCATCTTCAATGCTTTCCCCCGAAAGCAAGAGTACACATCTATGTCTCACAGCCATGCGTGCAATGGCACTCCGATTGCATTTCGTGTGGCTGGCCGATGATAACATTTTATTGAATTGGTGCATAGATTAAATCCATTCAGCCAGGACAATTAAATACAAAAAAATGTGTCTGCCATTTACAAGGATACTATTTAATCAGAAATAGACAAGAATATGAGTCATCAGCTCAGAAACAAACCCAGTCCTTATATAAATTCAATTGTACTTGTTCCAGCTGTTTGCAGCAAAAAAAACCCCAGCATTTTTCATAGATATGGCAATTTCAACTGAGCCCAGTTGAATTTGACCGAAAGCAGAGAACCTTCAGGGCATTTTAGAGACCTCACATCACTGTTTATGGATGGCAGCTGTGGAAAATAACTAAGCAGTGGCAAAGGCCAAGTCACTGTGGGAGCACTGAGGGAGCTAAGCAACATGAGGCTTGAGAATAAGGCACACAAGCGTTGCATCTCACTATGAATTCAGTCTGCAGGTATGCATGGCTGCTGATAGCTGCCATACTCTGATCCTGGCGTCCTGAGTACAGTGACCCTGCCCACTCTGGAGCAGAGACTGTGAGGGACAGATGTTTTAGGTGGAGGCATGGTTGGAGCTCAGTGAAACAAATTTTTTCTTTATACATCCTGTTCCTGTTAAGAATGACACAGAGAGCACTGGGCACTCGGCTGCATTTTTGGCAGTCAATTAGTATTAATCAAACCCAAAGACATAAATTATTAAGAATAGGCAGAAATGAATAGCAGAGGGAGGTCTGCTGGGACAGCAGCAGTCTGGAGATGTTCCAGTTGTTTTCAAGTTTACTATAACCTCTTTGGCAGAGAAAGCAAGCTGGATGTATCAAGCTGACAGGTTTAGTTGCACAAGATGACACTCCAGCCTGGTTGGAGACAAAAAGCAGGAGGAAGTTTCTCATTGAAACTTTGCTCCTGTGTTCAGGGTATCTAAGAATTGCAAGTGAGTATGCGTATCCACGATCAGCATCTTCCTGTCTGCTGGAGATTTCCCCAAAATCACGACTTGCCAATCAATTCCATTTAAATCCATTCAGTCTGTTCATCTGGTTCCAAACTTCAGTGATTGAAGTTCCTCATGGTCCCAAGAACAGAAGTCAGAGCAGGATGCAATCTTTGTGGCAGCAACCTTTGGACTTTTCCAAAATTAGTATTACATTAACTTGACAGGGTCATTTGCCCTCATAAACCCAAGTTAACTGAGGTTAATTATTTCAGCCTTTTATTTCTTACTAACCCATTTCCTCTCACCTGCCTAAACTAATTTTGACTGTCAGTCCTCTACATACTATTCCCTTTAACAATTTTTAGGCCTGATTCCTGTATTTATTTTATTCTGGCCCCATGAGATCTGGATGTGTTCCAAGCTGAAAAATCAATGCTGATTTTGCTGAGTGCCGCTCGGCCACCTCTTTCTAAAAATCTTGGCTATGAAGTAGACTACTGTTCTTAATATGTCTGACTTGAGTAAATGAACTGGTTCA
This sequence comes from Taeniopygia guttata, assembly GCF_048771995.1. Lineage (NCBI taxonomy): Eukaryota > Metazoa > Chordata > Aves > Passeriformes > Estrildidae > Taeniopygia > Taeniopygia guttata. Next base: position 44,572,177 of record NC_133028.1, on the reverse strand, counting down.
GCCTGGATGGGAATGAGTACCATTAGTTTCACCTTCTTAGACATTTGCCTCAATGAATGGCTCAAGGAAGTTTCAGTGTGGATCAGCTAATGACAGTGAAATCAGCGACTCTGCTAAAAAGACAGGAAAATGAATTTACGTCCTCAAGAAGACCTTGTGCATCTGTGTATGGCTTAGTAAAGAGGATATGTACACATTTACTTTGAAGAAATGCTCAATCACCGTGCTGTACAAGCAAGAGCACGAATGACAACATGCAAGCAAGTGACACGTGTGAGAGTATTGAGTACAGCAGTGCTTTTCCTGGCATGGTGGCAATGTCGCTTATTTACTCTTTCAGCCTTCTACTGAGCAGAGATACATTTTCAAAAAGGGCAAGAGGTAACATCCAGGGCAATTTAATATGGTGTTGAATCAAAGATAGGGGAGTGTGAGGATTAAAAATTTTAAGCACTCTTTTAGGAGAGAAAACTAAAAATGCAGTGTGCAGCTAGGGGAGAAGAACATCAGCTGATTCTCTCTCTAAGCATCTATCTGCAGCCCAGTGTGGGAATGCAATTTGGGTACATGTGCCTGAGATCCCACTGCATGCACAGTTTGGGAAGTCATGGTCACAGAGATGCAGCTGCAGAGACCAGCACTTAGTGTGTGTGCATCAAAATAGGAATGGTCCTTCTTTGGCTTCAGCTATTTGCATGCCAGCTAGACTTGTCTCGTGACCTTGAAACCCGAAGAAAATGTGTTTCTATTGTCATCAATCATTCTTCTGCAAATGCAGGCTCTACTGAGCACTAGGACAGCAGCAGGACGGCAATATTATCTAGTCTGTAAGAATGACTTGCATTGCTTGGCAAGCTGGCACACTTAGTTTGTGAGGGAGAAATAACAGGTAGATCAGCAGCTCAAAGATGCCCACAGAAGGCGATACAAAATAGGGTAGTACTTCAGCAGTACTGGCTCTACAAAGCCCCCTTGTAACCTGTTTCACAGCACTGAGCTGCCAGTGCTCTTCTTGTGGTTACAAGAGGCTCATTAAGTAGGGATCTACCTCTCTCCCAGAACCTCAACCTCCTTGGTTGTAGAAAAAGCTGTTTTTCTTAAAGTGATGAGATGTACTCAGTGTCACCTTGCTTTCTCTCCATCCTCACCATTGAAGTCTCCTTGGGCCACAGGGTGCAAACACTGAAAACAGCCTGGAAGGAGGTGACATAAGGGGGAATGCAAATTACGCTCCTTTTTTTTTTTTTTTTTTGTCCAAGAAGGCCATTTTGATGTGGCTTTTCTTAATGACTTCATTTGGTGACTGGCACACTCAGTTGTTATCCAAAAGACAGTTGAACCTCAGTTTAAAGCTGGGGAAAAACTATAGCAAATCAGATCCCTTCTACAGGAGTTGAGTTATAACTTCAGTTGTAGCCTAGCTACAGCTGTCTGCAAGTACTCAAAATATTGCAGGTGTAGCTGTTGCAAAAGAATATCTCTGACATCAGGCTTTGATTGAGGGTGAATGTTACATTATTTTTTTCCATAATACTAGTAGCATATTTCAGAGAATGGAGGTGCTCTCTCTAGAGAAAAGAAAAAAAAAGAGACACAAAGAAAAGTAGCAGACAGAGCAATGTATGTATGTTCCTGTCTGAGGGCAAATAGGTCGCATTTGAGACGTCAAGGGAGACTTGGGAGATTTATGTTCAAGCTTCTCAGAAAGCAACTTTTTGTGTGTCCGGGAGCGGGTCCTTTAACCTCCCTGTGTTGCAGTGACCTGTTTGCAAACCGCAGACATTTTTTGCTTAATTTGGGCTTGATGATGCCAGTGGATTTTTTTTTCATGTGACCTTGGCAGGAATTGCTCATATCCTCAGGCTTTGGGGTCTTCAGGAAGGACTGGAAATGTATAATTGACTTACGTATGTCCTATGTGTATTTGTACAGTATCTTGTAAGGTGTGATCCTGATGCCAAAGTACTGCCAAAACATGTGTCATGGTTAGTAAAACATGATAGATGAACTTTCCTGCCTCAGTTTTAGTGTTGCTGGAAAACTGAAGTATGAATTGGTAAATAATATGTCTCTCTGTACATGTATGAGTACACATGTAGCGCTGTGCTAAGTAAGTAGAAAGCTGTCACTGTCTTAGGAAGTTAGGAAGCAGGAACCTGTTAGCAGGACAACTATTATAAGACACAGAAATATTTGTGTTGGAAGTAGCCAGGCATTTCTTAATAGGCTGTGCTAAATTCCTAGGTAGGGGAATGAAAATGTGTACTTGCTTTGACAAGTTCATGCGTGCATATGCAATAACTGCCAGAATAGTATTTTATCCCCATAGAAAAGATAAACGCTTTGCTTTTGTTGTTGGAGAAGGCCTGGTTGAAAATTGTGTAGGAGCTTTTCTTTTTCCCCTTGCTCTGCCTGTGAGTGTGTGTGAGAGTTGCTATGGTGAACAAAGGCTAGGAAGAACTCTGATTTTTGCCCACAAAACTATAATCTTATTCCTCTTGATACTGCCTCTTTTCTAAAATATATATACATATGTATATATTTATATGAAATATATATATGCATGCAGGCACGCACATTCATGCACACAAAACTGCTCTGGAGAAAGGGATATGTGACTTGTCACCGTGTAAAGCGACAGGCTTCTAGAGCCACAGAGCTATTTTTTTGTGAATGGCTCAGCTGGTGACATTACTTGGCTATGTTTCCAATTTAAGCAAAGCAATCTTGGGAGGACTGGATGAATCAGAAAAAGAGTTCCAGGTTATTAGCATTTTAATAGCAAAATGAGGCCAATGGCCCCCCTCCAATGTTCGTGTGGAGGTGCGGTAGAAATGTGTATGAAGAACTGGAAGCTGTAATATTAAACCCATTCTCCTTAGCCACTGCAAACTCAGAAATGAGCAGGGACAGATTTCTATTTAATAACCTATATTTCTTTGTTTAATGTTTTGTTAAAGTAGATACAGTGGGAAAAGTTTGAGCTCAATGATTTTATTAAGGACAGAGAAGGTTTCAGCTTTGTATTAATTCTGCCACAGCCAAATTTCTTCTAGGGCTTAAGTCTGTGGACTGCAGTGCATTCCTGCCTTTGCAGTGATCTTGTGGAAATGTTTTAACCCAACTTCATATCAGGGCTGGAGAAGTTAATATGAGTGCATATTGTTTTCCACTGGGAACTGACAGTAAGATGAAAGGAAAAGGGAAGCATTTCAGTAGCATTTAAAAACTTCATTTTGAAATACAGGTAACTTCAGGATATTCTGGCTCTAGTTTTTTTAACTGGTGTTTTTCAATATACTGCTTCAAAATGACTTCTTGTTTCAATCTGTGTCTCTCAAACAGTATCTTTTGGCTCTATAAACTCAGAACTGACATAATGTAATTTTCATAGAATAAACTGTCACCAGATAGACCAGATAAATATGGTTTAAGTAATGAATTCCTGCACATCTGTCTTTCCATTGCCTGAGTTATTCCCTTTTTTTTTTTAGGATACACATCCAATTTCTTTTCTCACATGGTGTTTAGACATTTAAAAAAAAGATTGGAGTGCCTGGCCCCTTTGACCAAAATACTCAAAAGTGTTGACACTTGCATCAGAATAGGGTAGGTACTTGCTAAACCCCCAAAATTTTCCAGCACTTTCAGGCACAGGTAACACAGGTCCATATGGAGAACCTGGCTGGCAAATCTCTTCATCTATACAGTCATTGTATATCTTACTCTTGAATAATACAGGGTGAAGTATTCTCAGTCACCATTAAATATTATTGCTATAATCTTTGTACTATGGTTTTGTGGCTTTATTATTTTACAAAGGTCAGCATTAATTTAGCAATTTTCTTGCCTTTGTTCCGATAAAAACCTTACAATATCCATTTGTTCCTTACAGTTTATTATTCCAAGCCTGGTGTCTGCTGATCAATGCTTAATGGAAATACTGCAAAATATGATTTCCCACCTGTCTGTGTGAGTTTAGTACTTACAGCAGTTTTGACTAATTTCTTAATCTGCTCTGTCCATAATTGCAGCTGTTCCTGAGTGTAATGTGTAGTCAAGGTAAAAACAAAGGAGCTCTGCTGATATCCTGCTAGTTTTTAAAGTGAAGGACAACCGGAATATGAGGATTTTTCACTTTTGCAAGCATTTCAAATTATAGCTGGGTTTCGCTCTGAGCCCAGTCGTAGCCTAAGTATCCTTGAGCAAATCAGTGATGCTGAGGTCTCCACCTGGTGAGGACAGAATCTTTTTTTAAGGGCTGGCAGTGGGATAAATGCCACTGATGAGCGCTGCATACTGAAGACTGCGGTGACAGAGTCCAGCAGAAGTGCTCGAGTGCTGAGGCATCTGTCTCTTTCTTTGTCATGCCAGGTTCACCCTGCTTTGGCACCCTGAGTCTTTGCAGGGCTTTCAGAATTAGCTTTGACCTTTTAGGAGGCTTGCTTCCATCTAATGAGCATGGCAGCTTCTTTAATGAACATCAGAGCCGGGTGCCGACTCAGCTAATTTGATTGCGTTTTATGCATTAATCAAAACCCTCATAGTAATCTGACCTTGACTAGGACATAATGATATTGAGTGCTGGTCTGCACTTCCCTTTCAGTGCTATGGTGGGGTGTTGCAGGGAAGAAGGTCCTCTGGGCCAAAGTCCACCTGCCCTCTGACCCTTTCTGTAACATATATTCCCTGGCAGTCTTTGCCCTCTGCTATATTCACAAAGGCATAGTGTCTCTTCTTCACCTGCAGGTACCAGACCCTGATAGTTTATCTCCCACCCCATCTTTTAGGCCATCATGTTGTGAAACTTAAAAAAAAAATCCCATGGAAAACAAAGTTCTCTTGGAAACTACAGGAGCGCTTTTATTAAGGGAGGGTTGGTCCCTTGTGACATTAATAATGGAGAATATGTCTACAGGCTTCTAGTAAGGCAGCTAGATAACTTTCATAAAATATGAACTCCAGAAAGGACTTTAGAAGATGATGACAGACAGTAATTAATGTAACAATTACCAAGGTATCGATTCATGATGTCTTAAAGTTTTTGTTGCCATTGAGCCACTTAATAACTTACCTTGACAGAAGTAATGTTTGTTCAGTGTTTCCATCAAGCATCCAGGCTCTGCTCAATCTACCAATCAACTGGGCTTGGACCTCAACCATCTCCCACCCGGCAAAAAGTGCACAAGTGCTTTTCTTTGGCTTTCCCACGCCCGAAGAGGGCTTCAATGGCTTTATTACAGTAGCAGCCAACATGGAACAGAGATGGAAAGCTCAGCACTTCTTTACATGACTCCACCAAGGGAAGAGACCACCAGAGGTCTAAGGATGCCTTGTAGACTGCTGTGAATTATCCACATAAATAAATCCTTCATAAAAAATGTTTTTGGGGTGAAGGCACATACTCATGTACATACCCACACATCAGTCTAGCAAATAATTTTCTAATCAATCCTGCTGTTTATTCTCAGATGACCTCACCTCAAGTTAGTTGCCTTAATAGTTCAGATTAATTAGATCCTAAAAGCAGCTGGTTTTGTTTTCTTGACTATGAAAGAAGATGGACTTTAGTCCATCTGCAGCTGTTGGTGCTGTGAATGTTGGAAGTTCGTTGCAATTCTGTCCATATCAGCCCACCAGTCTCATGTGTTTTCCACTCATGGAAGCTGATAGTGAATTTAGGGCTCCCAACATTCCTGTAATGGTTTTTGGGTTTTTTTTGTGCATGTGTAATTTCTAACCATGAGGGCAAGGACAAGGATAGGTTTAGTGACCTGCCTAAAACTGCACAGTGACTTAAATGTGAACTGTACCCACCTTTCCATTCTGAATAAAGAATTTAAGGTTGGGCTCAGAAAAAAACAAGAACTCAGTGGACTTAGAGGAAGCTTTGACCTTGGGGAAAACTTTGATTTTGGATAGCTGTGTTTAGAGTCCTGAAATCTTCCCATCAGAGCTAGGGACTTCAGCTTTAATCCCAGGTTTGTGCCTGATCCGACAAATCACCTTATGTAAATGATTTCTATTACCTGTTTGTATTTCCCTTTCCTCAATCTGTCTTTCGTATTTGACTAGAAAGGAACAGCTCCCTTTCACTTTAATACTATGGGGCCTGTGGTGTCTGTTGAAGCTGCTAGCTGCTACTGAAATGTAAATATTGATTATGTAGAGAATATATTAAAAAGCTGTTAAAGCGGCAGATGGGACAGTCTGAAGGACAAACAGGTCAGCTTTGGAATGCCTCTGAGGTGAAGAAAAATATTTTGATGCCTTTGAAAAAAGATATGTCAAAATGTCCACATTTCTTTTATAGAAAACACAAGTTTTCTGTACTATTTTCCTTTGCTTTTTGTTTCTATTTCTGGGGGAAAAGAACTGGTGTTTGTTATGCTTCTTTACATTAAAAATTCCAGCTACATCTGCAACTTTAACACTCTTTCTAATTGTATAGTATATTGGGCAGATTATTTTGTTCAAAGCAATGCAAACCCTTCTGGTTTTGCCTGATCCCTTTTAATGTGAAAACTGCAAAAGCAGTCCCAGCTCATAGATCCCTCCTCAGACAGTCCTGTCATATGTTACATGTCATATGTTATATATCACATGCTGTCACAGGCATAGTCATGCTATTGCAGTCTGTCCTACTGTAGCCATCCCACCAGCTCATCTGCCGTGTCTGTCCATCCTGACTTCTGACATTCCCTGAATGCCCCTCTCCCTGTTTCTCCTACCTGTCCTTCCCTATGCCCTATATATCCCAGATATCTAGGGCTTACAGCTGTCTTGTTGAGAACACAATATTGTAGGGTCATGTTGCCTGTGCATGTGTACAGGAAAAGTCCCCCATAATTTGCTTCTAACCTTTGTTCTTACACACATTTTATTCTCATTCTGCTGCCAGACATCTTTGCTCCTGTCTCACCCCAAAGGGGTGCTAGTAGCTCTGGAACTACAGCTGCAAAGAAGAATAAGGGCAGGAGTAATTCCATAGTCTGCAATAGAAAAACTGGCTTGACAGACTGAGGCAACTATTGATCTTTGAGTGCTCACTGCCACAGAAATCGTCAGCACTTCTGCAATTAGCTGCTGATCAGGGTGAGAAAAGATTGGCAGACTGACTTCTACACAGATAAGCGACATTATTTTTTTTTTTAGTGCCACAATCTCCTTTCCAGCAAGAATAATTTTATTCTGCCTCTGAAGGTCTGCATGTTTTTCAGTCAGTTTGTTCTTCCTAGTTCCTGGTTGGCACTATGCAGTTGAACAATATTCCCAGGGGACAAATTTTAAGAGTGTTTGTGAGAGGAGAAATAGAGATGTCTGAAAACTGACAGAATTCTGGCACACATGAAATTAAAATATTTCCCTTCCATGGTGGTGCTTTTGTCAATTCAAGACTGACATCCAAGCATAACCTGGAAATTGAGACCTCATTAGCACTTCTCTAAATTGCTGTGTTGGGGTATATCTCTTTTGAGCATAGGCACATGCTTATTGGTGTGACTGGAGTGGTTTCTGTGTGCCACTGACTGATTTATCAATAGGTCCATCTCTCCATATCTATACACAAGACCATGGATACTGTTCTACTGCCATTGCTGCTTCACGAAGGAGCATTTGCCCTACTGTTTACACTTTACTGCTTGAATTCCATCTCAAAAGTTATTTGTATTTTAATCCTGAACCTCTTAAAGGAAAATGTGAGCTTCCTTCACTGTAATGAGTGAAAGAGACTTCAACCTGTTTCTCATGGGATAAGATTTTAAAAATGCCCCCTTTCACAATTTGGATTTATTACTTTTTTTTCATCTCAGAATTCTTTATTCTTTTCTGGCTTAAATTAAAAAACCCCCAAAAAAACCCAAAAAACTATTCACAATCATGAGATATTCCTAACATATCTAGAGCTAGGCTGGGACAGGAAGCTGCAGGACTGGAAAGAAAGTGCAGCTGGGGACTCTTAAGGTAATAAGGCAAAATAACCTGTATATCAGACAGCCAAGGAGCAGAAAATGAACTACGGTTCATTGTATGAGAAGAAAAGCTTGTATGAGAAAGCGTTGCCAGGCTGAGAGAGTCATACAAGCCATGTCAGAGACAAGATGCTTGTTGTAGCCTGTCCTTTGCAGGTAGTTTGTGCCTTTCCCCTGTGGACTTGTTAGCTCACCTCTGCCTTGAGCTTCCTCCACTGTTGGCCATCTTGTTGCTGTGTCGGGCACAAAACAGTTCCATTGTGTGCTCTGCAGCAAAAGGTAGTTCCTGTTCGCAGGGAATTACTGCTTAGAGGAGAAAAAGGCAGAGGGATGCCCTGTTGTGTCAGCCAGCAGGTCAGCATTGCAGCCGGGCACGCAGCTCAGGTCGCAGCTCCCCCCGGCGCTGCCTTCACGGGCCAACAGGGTCACTGATAAAACCAATTTGGAAAATTAAGCTGTTAAATATAAATGTGATTTGGCTTTAACAGCAGTGGAAGGCTGGGAAACAGGTCATGTCCGAGAGGGTTCTGTACAGCTATGTTTGAAAATAAATTGTTTCTCTGGAACAGAAATGATGGGAGATTGTGAATACCGAAGAAAACTCCATCAAATCTACCAAAAATATTACAGCAAACTCCTGTATAAACATATACAAAGCTTGTTGGCTTGCCTTTTCATGCAGACTGCGTTTTATGCAAATAAAACTGAAAAAAAATGAAAGCAAATCACCTCAGAGAGAATGAGCAACTAATGCACATTGAATATAAAAATCCATATGAGTTCTTTTATTTTTCAGAAGTTAGAAAAGGTCATTGAATCCTTTGAAGATTAATTCCCTTTTTAAAAATCCCAATTCCCCCAGATGCAATCAAATTGTTTCTTCAAATGACCACAGATACAATCTCAGAGCCAAATGCTGTATTGTGCATCTGTCAGAGCTGCAAATCACTGTCCTAGTATCCTGTTTCTGAAGAACGGATGCAACCTTGTGGCGTGTTCTTGTTTGTTGTCTGTACTCACTGCTTGTGTTTAATAGTGTTGGCTTCTTCCCTGTTATCTTTGCTAAGAATATCTTTGAGTGAATTGCACAGCTTACCCGTGGGAGTCTCAACTCAATTTCTGAGCCAAATGTACTTTTTTCAAGTCTGGGTGGAAACTAGAGTACACTTTTTGTTACTCCTCCAAATAAACCAGTGTAAATCCTACTCCTTTTTCCCTGCTGTTTCATTTGGCTGCAGGTTTCTTTGTACTGCAGATGGAGTCCAGGCGCCAGGTAGTAATGCAAATGTCCCTCTCTTCACCTGTCTCTCTTCCCTGACTAGCCAAATTGACCTGCACTATTTTATGTAACTTGGAGGAATGGTGATTGCAAGGAGAGAGCATATCTGAGGGTTAAAAGCTCCCTAAATAATGTGGTTTTTCTCTTTCTGCTGTCTTCCCTTCTCTTTGAGTACACTGATTTTGCAAGCTTTTCTGCATAGCCATAGTGCTGATTGCATTTGAGATTCCTCTGTGATCACATAAGGGCAGGAGCCAGTGTTCTAAGAAAGAAAACAAATATTGTTTGAGTCATGAGAGCTGGGGCATGGTGTTGTCTTAAATCTCTTCCCAGTGAAATCGATATAAATTTCCATATGGACAGAGATAAGCCACTGCTAAGAGCTTTGTGGGGTGTACAAGATACTGGACTATTCATCTTATTCCATCCAGCATTGCCTTTTATGGAGCAAGAAAATTCTGGTCCTAGTCTGGCCTTGATAATGCAAAACTTCTACAGTTAGTCTTTGCCTGGTTCAATGACAAGAAAGGATTCCTGTGGAGCAAAATCAAAGGCTGTAAGAATGGAAAGGTCTATATGTCAAAAACCCCCACCATCCACTCAAAAGCAGTGGAAGCTACGATCTCCTTCAGCAGGTGTTCTCCAAGGGAGAGCCACTTCTCTGTTAAATGCTGCATCTCTTATTTTATTCTGAATATATCCAGCTTCAGCTATCTCAGCCTCAGTCTGAGGCACTGTAGAAAGGCTTGGCCTATATATTAGTCTCTCAAGTTCAGCCCACTAAGATGAAAAGACCTAAACATGCCAGTCACTTTGAAATATAAGGACAATTTATATAGTCAGAAATGTAACAATAAAAAGAGGGAGTGCTTGCTCACTTTTTTTCTTCTTGCTGAATTTTATTTCCACTTGATTGTGACTTTTAAAAATCATTCCTTCACCCCTGTAAATTTTATTCATTCTGTGTCCTTAACCGAGATCTCTAGTTTTTTCTCACTCTAAGACAGCAGGCTGATTATGTGACCTACATATTTGACATAACATCAATGAAGAAATAATGAATTGATACTTTCTTTAGTGATAAAGCCCATTTTTTAGGATGGACAATTGGAATGTGTTGGCTTTGATTGCTACATCAGGTGATAGCAGGTGCTTTGTCATCTCTAACTTTTATTTTCAGTAACATTCTCTTCTACCTTATGGGATCATTTGTCTTGTGTTGGTAAATTCCCATCTGCACTCAAAATAACTTTTCAGTGCTGTAGCTATGGATGGATATAGTCAGCCTCTGTCCCTTTAGTCTTCATCTATGTCAGTTCCCAGGTTCTTTTATATCACAAATTACAAAAGGGGTCTGTTTACAAAAACACTTCTGTTGTCATTTCTATGCATGTCAATTTATCAATATTTTTGCTTCTAGAGTGATGTTATATTTGTAGAGAGACAAAATGCCATTTAAAGCCCATTTAAAGAACTTCAAGAAATAAAATATTAGTAAAAAAGTTTTTATGCAAAATCAGTTTGATTTTCCTGAAAGTCAGAAGTCCATATTTTACATTTTATTAATTAAAATGATATAGCATTTTTCAGTCTTTTTTTAAGGCATGAAAGCAACCCTAACAATCTTCTTGGGTACTTTTGGTCCTCTAGTCCAAATCCATATAGCTCTCTACAGTATAGTATAGTTTTTCATTATGCTGAGCTTCTGTAAGAAGACTGAATCAGTGATTATATTTGTCCTTTAATTCCTTTTCAGGAATTAAGAACCTATAGGAGTATTCAGCAGGAAACAATCCTTGTGCACTCAAACAACAGTGCAAGGCTTCAAGACCTGGAGGAATTCTGGCACAGCTCTCAGGATTGCTCATGATTACATGGCTGTCCATCATGGAGACTGAGTGATCCTTGCTTGATGGTGGGCTTCTTTCCGTCCTGTTAAATTTTACTTATGTAACCTCTTCCAAAATAGCTTTCACCTTAAAGGCACTAGATAGCCAGATTGAAATACAAGAGGGCAATATGACAAAAGAAAAATATAGAACCTATATTCTCACTGGTAAGGCACAGTAGTTTCACTTTCAGTATAAAGCACGTGCCACAGGTAAATGCCACTTCTGTGTATCACAGGCATATTTCCTTTTAGTTCAGTTTTATCTCTTTTGGAAAAGTTTGCTTTTCTTTAGCCTTTTAAATGTCATGTCTTAACAGCATCACTGTAGACAGCTCTACTAGTTGCAGAATTTTTAAGACTGTGTGTATGTACTTCTTATCTCTGTGTCACAAGTCCAGACCCTAGATACCAGGCTAATTTCAGCCACTGTCAGGACTAATTCCCTAAAAGGTTTTCAAGTGCTTTGTCTTTTCTAAAGGAAGTATCCTCCCTGAACTCTGCTCCCCTAACACCATCCATTTCCATCCTGCTCCTGTTTGCTAGGGTTTAACTCATGCTACCATTCCTATTCACCAAACCTCCTAACATACAAAACTTTGAAAATATTTTTTTCTAATCATTTGATGGTAAACTACAGAAAGAATAATTTTCCCCTGCTGGTATCTGGTTACTAACTCTCTAGTAAATACTAAGTGGTGTGATATTAAGTGACTGTTCTTTAGGATGTTTAATTATCCCCCAAAAGGCCCCAAAGTGCTACTAATGGATCCTCTGGCTCATGACACACTTTACTGTCAGCTTCCTTTGCTTCTGATTCTCATTCCAGTAACACCAAAAAATGGCACAGGTCCTGCAAGCAGAGGAATTATTTGCAACATGATCTCAGCCTGCTTCTGTTTCAAACCACAAAATTTTTGTAGTTCACTGATCTTGACACATTCTATATAGGTCTCTTTTGGGGCTTGCTTTGCAGTCTGTTGAAACTGCGGGTGCTTTCCATTCTTTTGTGTAGTGGGAAATCAGGTTAATGCACCCATTGCCCTGTGGCTGTTTTAGGTAACTTGGCTATTCATCCCAGCCTTACATAGGTTACTATCCTGCCTTCCTCTGCAGGGAAGAAACAAATCCCTGCCAGTGACAGGCTACTGATGAAGACTTCTCTCCTTGGAGTAGCCAAGTCCCTTGGACAGGCATATCCCTTGGCCTCATAGAAAAATAGAGTGAAAAGTCTGAATTACATGGCAGCAGAGCAGTCTCAAAAAGCCAGTCAAGACAAAGGCAGTCACAAACACCAAGTACCTTTTCTGAACAACCTTGGCAAAGATGGCCAGTTGTCTCAAAGCTGGTTTTTATTTTATTTTTACATCTGTATGGATTTTAATTGCTGTAGCTTGAAATTTATCTAGTCTGATTCCTGGTGACGTGTCTGGTGAAAAATGAGGATGATAACTTTCCCAGGGAGCGGCCAGTGCTTCAGACTAACTGCTCTGTTAAACGTCTTGGCTGCCAGATGTATTTCAGACCTGCACTGCTGCATTTCATAAGCCATGGAATACAGTTTGTAAGAGCAATCATCTTCCCAAATTGGTCATTACCAAAGTTAATGACCTGTTTATTAGAACATCAACCTTGGCTTTGCCTCATGCTGTTAATTAACAAATCTGTCATTAACTGCTGGTAGCCATGACTTTGTGCACGTGTGTGTTTATGGGGGAAGAGGATAGAAATCCTTAATTAGGCATTTTTAAGGTGGTATCCCTCTGCATATTGGTAAGACCTTGTTCCTCTGTGATTCTCAGAGAGCACACCATTCATATGTTGTCCATGAATTTGGCTAATCCCTTTAGGGACCTGCTTTGTTTACTGTTTTAATCAAATTCTGCATCAGTTTCTGCAGGTGCTCCCTGGTTCTCATATACGATATATTCTCAACAAATGACAGCTTTGCACTGGCTTTACCCCTGCCATAGCTGTGATTTGTGATCACTGTGCATTTGGAAATGCACCCAGAGGGGCAAAGGGTTAGCCTCAGAGCAAAGGAATTGTTTATTATCAAAACTTCTCCCTGCAATAAAATCGTTTGTTATGCAAGAGGTACGCATAACTAATTAGATATTTGTTATTTTCAAGAAGAATGAAATCTATAATTGTGAGGTCTGGCATAACATCTGTCTCCTTAGAGAGGGTTTTGAAAACCATAATTCAGGTGAGAATTGCAGGTTTTATCCACCTTTGTTGAGATAAATGTATTTTGCCACTCCTCTCAGCATCTAGTGCTAATTACACTATCATAAAATGCCCTGAATTAACGAGGTTTCAAAACACACACATCCATTTTGGCCCCTTCCTTGCTTCTGCCATGAGCCATTCCTCCTCTCTGCAGGTGGTCTGTTTGTATGACTGTGCAGGTGGAGACCCCAGCTGAGAGTGACTTACCACAGGGTCCTTGGAGTTACAGCCAGCGTGAATAAATTTGAGAAGAAAGCCCACCAAAGAAGTTTGCAGACCAGGGGTCACCCTCTGTGACATGACTGAGTTGGTGTCATGATGCTTTTGCCAACAGGAAGATCTTCCTATCCCAGCTCCTATCCATTCATTTCTTTACCTGCCCTGGCATCCATCACACTTGGCACTGACCCAATTCATCTCACGGATCCACCATGAACGTAGTTATATTTTCCATGCTTACTTTTACTAAGCAGCACTGACTTGAGGAGGGTCTAGCAAACATCCTGTCTGGGTGGAGACAACAGAGCAAGTGTGGGTGAGCACATGGCATGGGAAGGACAAAAAGAGGTGCAGAGACCTAGTGATGATAAAGCACCCGGGCAGCTTGAGCCAGCCTGTTGGACAGCTCTCTATAACAATGAAACTTTCAGACAAAATAACTAACTCAGAAAAAAATAGCTCCTTGGGCAGATACCCCATTTTCAATCTGAATCTGTTTAGCAGGACTACTTTTGGATCTGAGCTGTTTTTTCGTATGAGCTAAGGCAGTTTGGTATCCAAATCTCTCTCAAATCACCTGAAAATTAAATCCTCTGAGTACAATTAAAAATTTCTACCTTAGAGCTGTATTGGCTAAAGGTGTAGATAACCTTTTCAAGGTCACAAAGAAAGGCAGGAGTTAAGCCTTCCCCAGTGCCACTCTGAGCAGGGTGTCCTGCCACGCTGGCACAAAATAAAGGGAGATGACACTGAGGTTACCATACAGGTTGTTGCTGTTTTCAGGCTCTTAAAGGATTGTCAGTCTACAGAGAATAGCTGAGCAGCCCTTTTCCCTCATTGGTCATTTTACCTGCTGCACTGGATTAGCCAGGAGTTAAACTGTTTGCAAATAGCAGCTCCCTCACACTGCAGACTCTCCTTTTCTTCTTTTTATTTCCTGGGAATTTTGCTGTTTTAAAATAATCTGTCTATATTTCATCAGTGGACAAAGGAGAGAGAGGAGGAATGGACTGATGAGACCAGGGTGTTTCATACATCATGGACAGATACAAAGCAAAATAAAATGTAAATTTTAAAAGTCATTCAGACGAAACCTCAATCCCTGAGCTCACTCAGCTGGCAAAAGACAAACCCTTTGCTTTTCATCAACTCTTAGTTCACACCTGGAAAAACAAAATAAATAGGGTATTTCAGAATAGGTGCTTCAAAGCTATTTTTACTTTTGAAATGTATCACTGAAAACAACATCTTCTAAATAAAATAAAAAGAATTAAAAAAAAGTTACCCTATTCACCAAGTTTCCAAGGAAGGAATGTAACAAAAGACTCAAATCTTGAAAGGTGTCTTGGTTTAACCTCAGACAGCAAATAGGTGCAATGCAGCTGGTTGTTCACTCCCCCACCAGAGGGACTGGAGAGAGAATCAGGAGAGTAAAACTCTGGAAACTTGTGGGTTGAGATAATGATGGCTTAATAGGCAAGACAAAACACACACACACACACACACACACACACACACACACACACAAGCAAAACAAAAGAAGGAATTATTTCACAGCTTCCCATGGGCAGGCAGATGTTCAGCCATCCCCAGGAAAGCAGGGCCCCATCACACATAACAGTGATTTGGGAAGACAAACACCATCACTCCAAATGTCCCTCACTTCCTTCTTCTTCCCCCCTCCTTATACACTGATCATGATTGCAGATATGGTCTGCAATATCCCTTGGGTCTGTTGGGTTCAGCTGTCCCAGCTGTGTCTCCTCCCAATTTCCCATGTACCCCAAGACTTCCTGCCAGCTTCTTGTCTATACAAGAAGCAGAAAAGGCCTTGACATTGTGCAAACACTTCTCAGCAATAACAAAATCATCTCCATATTATCTACACTGTTTTCAGCACAAGTCCAAATCACAGCCCCATACTAGCCACTGTGAAGAAAATTAGCTCTACCCCTGTCAAAACCAGCAGGGATAGCAAGTCCAGTTTTAGGGTGAAAACATGTAAATCTGATTTTTTTCGTGGCAGTGGTTGGCAGGTGTCTCAGCAAGTCTGAACTCAGAGGTTCTTTGTAGGCTCCAGACTGCTCTACCACCTAATCAGAGCCCTGGTCCATTTGGAGATCTAGTGTGATGCCTTATATATATACATACATTAAAAAAGCCATCAAAACAACCTGAAACTTTGACTGGACACTAGAGGCCTCATATAAATGTCAAATAAGTAAATGATTCTCCCACTTGTGGCAAAAATTCTACCCTTTAAATTCAGTGTTTGATGTGCTAATAATAATGAGGCTGCTCACTGAATGCATTTAGACCAGGAACAGGGACAGAATGGAACTGGAAACATCATGTTTGCAGTAAATAATTTCTTTAAAACAGCAGTCTCCTTACCAGCTAAAGATGCTCTCAAGTGCATCTAGCATTGTCAACAAATCCTGTGTCTTTTTGCTTGATTGATCATGGAGATTAAAGAAGTGGTTATTTCTCTGATAAATGAGATATCAGATATATATTCATCTATTACAGAACTCCTGTAGATAATTAATCACTGCCATCAGCTCATTACGGCTTTTAAGGGTATGTATGAATACTCTAAGTTAACAGAACGAGAGCTCCAGGTGGAAGGTTAATAGTACTTTTAAAATCGAAGTGACATTGTAGAATAGGTCAGCCACTGCCTTTGTGGATTTGGTGTTTGCCCCACAGGATCTCTCATGAGACACCATTCCCAGTAATGACAGGCCAAGGTCGCACCTAGTGGGAAGCAGAGCAGTTGTGCGGAAATCTGGGGAGCCATCCCTGATGGAGATGCAAAGCTCTGTGGGTACTGCCAGCTGAGGAAGAGCCCTGCCTTGTCATCGGGAAGTGTGACACAAGGCTAAAAGCAAAACACAAAATGTGTCAAAAACACACAGCATCCCATGGGCAAGCTGCCTCTGGACCTTGGCAGTCAACAGTAGGTGTGATCATTTTATGCCTCCCTTCATTCTTCCTAGCAGTGGGTAAGAGTGGACCTGCTCAACAGTGATGATAAATGTTCACTTTAGGAGAGGTGATTGTCATTCTACCAGTTTGTCTGGTGTCTGCATTGTTTTCTGTCAAAGGCTTGTCTTTAAAAGCAGCAGCATAAGATCAACCCTCTCTTGCTGAGCTGTTGAGAAAGATTATAAGGAAATTTTTTATTTCTGCCAGCAGTGGCCACATCAGATAGCATGAAATCTCTCACCTGTATGTGCACAGCTCCTCGGGAAGTCACGGACCTCACACCTTGCTAACTGATGTTGTTCATCTTGATATATTACCTCCTACTGAATCTCTTTCTTTCAAAGCCTTCGGGAAAAAGTGCAGATAAATGGTGAAAGATTTGTTTTCTTTACCCACACTGTTCACTTATTGGTTTGTACAAATACCTGTGGTGTGTCTTGAGTCAGGTTGGGCTATGTTCATGCAGAAAAAAAAAGTATTGGAGGGACCAGTAGAATTGACTAAATATGCTTCCTGAAGGATTTTTTTCATAATCAACTTGCTTGCAGGGTCTGTTCAAGATGAGGTAATAATAACTGCAACAGAAAAAGAAGTTTCAACATGAAACAGTCAGGAGAGCATTCTAGGAGAATAATTTTCAAAAATAAATACTTGGTTGTGTGCTTCTCCAGATTTCTGAGTAGGATTAGCACTGTGTTTGTGCATAGAAAGGTTTTCTGGATGGTAACAGTTTTGTAAGGAACATTTACTTTTAGTCATGTATTTCTGAGTTGTAACAAATTTGAAAACCATCTTGTTCTGAAATTAGGGTGTTCTAGTTTTTGATTTAGAATTGTTGCAGCAGAAGAAATAAGATGAATAAAAGCTTGGGAGAATAAAATGCAAGGACTACCCCCAATCTTTTCAACAAAGACTGTTGAAATAGATGAATTTAAACATATGCATAATAAGTGGTTGAAGAGGGCAAAAGGTTATGGAAACAAGAAGATGGTGACAGTGGGACAAATGGGACATTTGAGGCAAATTCTCCTTTGAATTACAAGAGGAGTTTTGCTTATCATTTTCTCTGTCAATTGTAATAATCCTTTCAACTAGTGAAATGGAGAAGAGTTCTGGCAGGGACTTCGGGTTGGAGCTACTTCTCAGGAGAGCTCAGAAAAGGCAATTCAGGCCTTGATCAAGTGAAGGATCTCAGCTCATCTTTAAATTGACATTAATGAGTGATCACATCTTCAAACAAGAACAGTTTGCTCAAATTTGCCCTTCCAATATGGTCTTAAAGTGCCAAATGTCCTTTCTTTAACCTTGCTAAAAATTCAGACATATTTTAAAGGGAGTCCATTCACAGAGCAGAGAGAAATCATGAGAGAACAAAGATTTTGGCTCCACTGCAGCTGAAGCCAGAGAAGCAATGCAAGAGCTACAAGGAAGAAGAAACAGTGCAGGCAGCTCTGCTGGACAATGATGTACCAAAAGCCCCAAAGACTTGGATTTGTTTGAAAGCTGTTGAGGGATATGAACCCATACACTTAAAAGGAGTTGCCTTTTGAACAATAAAAAGCTAGCCTTGTCAAAGGAAGGAATAAAAGCAAGTTGATGTATTCTGACAATGAAATTAGAAAGCAGGCATATATAAACCCAATGAGCAAACTGTGCAAGTCAAGCAATGTGATGTGCCCCATATTCTTTTAATAGTTTATTACTTAGAAGATTACATGATATTGACACTGCTGCTTGAAAAGTCTCCTACTGTTTAACAGTACTCTGCAATAAAATGCTGAAATCTGTTAATGCACCATACTGTCACTATAACCCAGAGTTTGTAGGGGAATTCTTCCCTTCCTTTCAGTATGTCTGTCATTTTGTTTAAAGAAAGAGAAGAAAGTGTGACTTCTCTCCACCCTCTTTTTGCTTATTACATGCCCTGAGCCCTGATTGTTGCTCCCTGAGAGCTTCCTTCTGCCTGGGTTTTCCTCACAGTTAGCCTTTCCTGGTGTTGCTCAGAGACTGCAGAGGGAATGGCAAGAATACACAGAAAATTGAAG
This sequence comes from Taeniopygia guttata, assembly GCF_048771995.1. Classification (NCBI taxonomy): domain Eukaryota; kingdom Metazoa; phylum Chordata; class Aves; order Passeriformes; family Estrildidae; genus Taeniopygia; species Taeniopygia guttata. The sequence continues at coordinate 44,553,553 of NC_133028.1, read as the reverse complement.
CAGAAACAGCAAGGCAGCAGTGGGTGGAGGGAAATTGCCATTTCCCACATTCAGGAAAAGAGGTTCTGCCACAGCAGAGGGTAAAGGGCCCTCAAGCATAGGGAAAGGCTCTTGTGCATGGGATTAAGGCTCCAGCTGAAGGGTGCTGAAGGGGGAATGATGTTGCTTCAAAAAACAGTCTGGAAAGATCATCCCTTGGCAGCATTTGGGGCTGGCAGTAGGGGATAGGGAATAGCTCCAGCAAATGATTAACTCACCAGGCAAACAGAAAAGGCCAGATCTTAGAAATGTTATCAAGTAAATGTCCAAGATATGGATGTGGCTTTGGCTGGAGAGAAGGCCACATTAAGAAACAAGAATGACATGAAGATAAAGGATTTGGTGGGTTTTGCTAAGTATCTGGATGCAGAACTGAATGGAAACATGGAGCAGAGCTCTTATTTTTTCATCATAACAGTGTAAGCAATCCCTGACAGTGCATTTCTTTAATATTTCTCTCCTTCAATAGTTATAGCAGTAGCTGCTGGAATTAATTATGATTAATTTAATTATAGGTATAAACCAGGTCCTTTTCAAAGTGAATTATAGTTTCCTTCAATAGTATGTGGTGGTTAAGCGCTGGTAATTAAGGGTTTGAACGAGGGCTTGATAGTGCATTTTCCCATAATTGAAATTCCACTGCAAACCCCATAGTGTTTGCAATCCAGCACACAGCAATGAGCTTTCTCTGGGCTTTTTTTTCTGGTGGTATTATATATATAAAGTAGGTTACCATGAAGGACTGCCTTTATGAACCTACTGCTGAATGCATAAGCTCTCTAATAATTCATTTAACATGTTGATCTCTGTAGTTCAGTCTTAATAGGACAGGTAGGGAAATGATGGTGCTGTGATTTTTAAATTCCAGTGTCAGTTCCATTACGGTGGGGAGAGGATTTGCATTGAGCCTGAAGTTTCTAACTCTGACCCTCCAAGGGGAAATAGCTTTTTGAAGACTACTGGGAGAACATTCCTCAGGGAAACCCAGTTATTTCACAGAAGATGTGTTTGTGGACTGCACTTGTAAAAGCTCATGTGCCAATAACACATTCTGCACAAAGCACAAACCCCCCTCAGTGCATGCTTCCCAGGAATACCTGTCCTTGGACTGGCTGCAGGCATGCCCAGCCAAATTGGGTGGGTTTATGTGGCTTTTTAAACCTATGTGAAAATGAGGAGGTTGACCAGCTGTTTAAGGAGACACTAGTTTGTTCAGCTTGAAGTTACCTGTAATTTTCAAGTGTATCCTCTTGTAGATTTAAGGGCAACCTTCCATTCAGGTTCTATTCACAGTAAAATTTGTCACAGGGTGCAACAAGGAGAAAAACGCAGTTTCTGGAGTTCTGACAAGAGGGGGAAGTGGAAGCTCAGTGCCTAGCAGAGGATGACTCAGGTCTCTCCTTCTTCCGTGCAACAGCTCCATAATCCAGAAAACTAGGGGAGGTTTTCACAGCACACTCTGATGGCTTTGTACTAGGCCAAGCAATCTGTTGTGTAAAAATATGCATCTGTTCCCTCCCGTGGGATAAAATGACACCACTGGAAGTGTGTGAAGAAGAACCAGGGATTCAGTTCAAATGATCACAAAGGTGGCGTCAATTAAGTATGAACTCAAAGGTGCAGGATCATGGGGGAGGCAGCAAATGCCAATTCCTTCTCAAGTCTTCTCCGGGCTTTCCCCTCAGCCACAGAGGGAGGAAAAGTTTTCACATTGAATTTGTGGTATTTTGTCAGGTTGTCACAACCTTAACATTATTTAAATGTAATTTTTTAGTCTATGAATTTGAATTATCCATGGATTTGATTCATTACCAACACATGCCTAGTAGCCAGTTTCTAAATTATGTTGCTGCTGACTTGAATTATTATAAATAAGACTGTGCCAAATGTCAATTGATTATTCAGGAGTAATCAATATAGAGAGAGAAAAGACAGCTTTTGTTGACTAACAGCAAATGATTTTTATTCTGCAGTCCTGGAATTTAGAGTAGAAGTGGTAAGCCAGGCAGCATGCCAGCCCCCCAGCAAACAGATGTAAAAGAAAAGGGAGGCTGGCCTCCTTACAAGTAGACCCAGCAAGGCTGCAGTGGGACCACAAGCATAAATGTCCCTGAGAAATGTCCGCAGCTGGTGAATGAATGTCCAGATTTAGTCACAGGCTTTTTCTTAGACTAGCATTGGGGTTTTTGTTTGTTTGTTTTTGTGGTTTTTTTAAATTTTTTTGTTTGTTTTGTTTTTTGTTTTCCAAAACAAGACAGCTCCTTCTGAATCCTCTCTCTGCAGCACTGTCATTCTGATGCCAGTGGGGCAAGTTGGCACTTATCAGCTGCTAGGTACTCACCTGGACACTCACTCCCCTCCCCAAAAGGATGGGGCGTGGGGAAATGAAGTGAAAAATAGGCTCATGGGTCAAGGTAAAGAGAGAATGATCACTTACAGTTAGCATCACTGACAACACAGTCTTGACCTGGGAAAGTTTGTGTTTTCCCAGAGGTGGCACCTTGGCTGAAGAGCCCAGGGAAAAAAGGCAAGGAAAAGTACCTCAGCATAACTGAAAGCAAAGTTTTGCTGCCAGAATTTGTTCTTCTTTGCAAAAGACTTTCCCCTTACTCACAGAGAGGAGGCCATCTCTTCAAAACCTGTCTGTCCTTTCGTCACCCTTCTCAGCATGAAAATCTGAATCCAAAGGAGAAACCAAATATATATGTGTATTTTGTGTGATTGGAAGGAAGGGTGCATTGGTTGTGTTGTTTCATATTTGCATAGAGTTGCCAAGGGGTATGTTTGCTACAGGTCATAGTCACATGTCTGGGTGGAGAGTTGTGTTTGCCAGTGCTTGGAACAAAGACAGAATTTTTATAGTCAGGGATTGAGGTCTTGGACCAGATTTTCTTCTGCACTCTGGGTTTGCCTCCACGAGTGAAGGTATTTAAACTGCAAAATCAAAATTCACCTGAGAAATTAATCAGAACTCTCAGAGAGCCTTGAGGTAACCAAACCAGGGCAGATTAAGAAGTTCTCTTGTTGAAAGAGCTGTCCTGTGCTTAACAGGTCTCACTGGTCATGCAGCATTGATGGAAAAGCACAGCAACCCTGTCCCAGGGACATATCCAGCCCCTATATCTACATACAACCAAATGTCCAGGCTTATTTTTAATAAGCAAATTAAATACAGCAATAAAGTTAATTCCTGTGTAACTTCATGAATTTTATTCCAATCATAGAGGAAAAACATGTTTATTGCTATGACAGATCTGCAGTCTTATCAGTTCTCATTCTCTTACCGTCATGGTGCTTGCTGATTTCTGAAAGACTGTTGGAGTCCTACAACTGCAGGGTTCCCTGCAGAGGAATGAAGCACTCAAAATAAGCAAATAAACAGGAGACATGCTTCTAGATACTGTAGCTGCAAAGGGAAGCTTTAAAAATATGAGCACAAAAGGCAAATTTTAGAGAATCCTTGAGAATTTTTAACAGAGATGATATTCAGCCAGGGTAGGTTTTTGAAATTTGTTTGGAGTTGTTTCTATTTTTGTTTGTTTGGTTTGGTTTGGTATTTTGTTGTTTTGGTTGGCTGGTTTGTTGTTTTGGGGTTTTATTTAAGTAAAAAAGCCCCCCAATGAGAAAATGCTAGAGGATTTTAGCTACTTAGCTGGGAAACATGAAAATCATGATCTGAAGAAACATTGGTGGGCCTGAGATTTTTGACTTTGTCTCAAATTATCCCATTGTGAAAAAGTAAGCTTTGTGATTTTAAATGTGGGGCTGGTTTGAAGTTCTAGGCCTTGGTGAGCTTTGGGTTCCCAGGTGCTTTGATGCTGGTAAGGGCTATAAAATCACCTACATCGATGTCAAAGGTCTTGGGGTAATTAGGTCTAGTGAGCTCCATCGGTGAAATGCAGAGCTTGTTCAACAAGCAGAGAGTGGGAACTTGGGAAAAGGCTGTGAGGACCTATGAAAAAAGAATATTGGATTGGTTCTTTGGCTGTAAAGGAATAACCTGGATGTTCCACTTTGAAGTGAAACAGGTATGTGCTTCTTGTGGGTGTCTACCTGTTGCTGGCTGCATTAGGAAAGGAATTAGACCTTCTTTGTTGCTATAGGTTAGCGGGGAAAACTGTGTTTTGCTGTGTTTGGTGTGAAATGGGGCAGCAGCAGCTGCCACAGCAGCCTGTCTTGCCCTTGCTTCAGCCTTCAGTGGGGCATCGGGTGTGGCTCTGCAAATAAGCTGGAGCTGTGCTGTAGTGCCATGGGAGCTGCCCATGGCATGTGAGATATGCGGAATTGCTTACTTGGGGTGGATGTGAAGAGACTGCAGAGGTTTCAGGAGGTATTTTCTCCTGTACCCATAGTCCCTGTGCATGCCAGCTGTGGAGCTGTACAACTCCCTGTGCTCTGAGTTCTACCTTTATCCAGGAGGGCGATGTGGGTAGACCCCTCCTCTTTTTTGGCAGCATCCATGGGTTACTGTAGCTTTTGGCTTTACCCCAAAGTGAGCACAAAAAACTGCTCCAGTATCCCGAGCAAACCTGCAGCATATGGCATGGCTGGACTGAAACCTCATCAGAAAAATATTGTTTTCTTTGTGCTGGTCCTGTCTGGGCCACTCTAAGTATGCTGCTGTCTTTTATGGCCAAGTCCTGATATCTGACATCTTGTAAATAATGTACCTGGCAAAAAAAAGGTCAAGGAGTGCTTTTGAACAAGGTGAGGCTGCTTCTGTTTTGTACTGCTGGTGCTGATTTAAGCACGGATTAAAAAAAAGCTCCTTGTAGTATTTAAATAAAGATACAGACTGGGATATTTAGTAGGGGAAATTTTTGCAGATGGTGATGAGGAGAATGGCAGCCAAACCATCACAGAGAGCTGCAGGTTTCCTCCAGGCTACCAGCACATGCAAGCATCAGTATTTCAGCTGCTAAAATATATTGCCTTTAATTCTTCTCTGTGAAATTTTAACTGAGTGGGAAAGAATGATGTTCCTGTATCTATGTGATCAAACAATTCCCTCTTATCTGGGCTACCTCCACACCCAGAGTGCTCATGGAACAGGTGAATAGGATGTGCTTTCAAACTGACTGCCAGCAAGTCTCTTGTGCTAGACATCCAAACACCAATGAAGTGACAAAATGTTCCAGACGTGTCGCAATTATGCGCACATGTGCTACAAAGGCTGCTAATACCAGAGCAGTTCAATCTGTGAAATATGTTGGCTTGTGATTGCTTAGCATCTTTCTGAGAGACTCATTTCTATAATGCTGTGTGTTGTACCAAAAAGTTTTCATGCACTGGAAAGTTTTTTTAAAAAAACAAGAATTAATTGCTTGGCTTGAAATATAGTAGAATAACTCAAGAGAACTAGGCTTTTAAAAGTGACATAAATCAATGGGAGCCCTAACTTGGGATTTTCTGCAAGCAAGAAACAATCAATGTACTTGGAAGGGTTATTTTCAAATCCTTGGAACAGCATCCATGACAGAACTAGTGGTTTTTAAAATTTTCTTTTCTTTATACCACATTTTCACTGAAGGTGGTGTGGTTGTTTCCACAAGGACTACCTGCTTATTATTGTGTTTTGTGGGTTTAAAGCAGCAAATGCTTATCAAATTAACAGTGGCTTTCAGGAGAAAAACTGTAGTGGATTGTTTTGTGCTTACCAATCCTGCAGTGTAAGGCATGGTTTCATTTCACATGAATTGCTGTCTGGGAATATGGTACTGGAGGCTTCTGCAACCAGAGTGCAAGGACTCCCTGGTCCCAGGTGCCCCACCAGCAGCAATGCGAGTTTGCACTTCTGCAGCAGAGTCTAGACAGAGCACCAGGTGGCTTGGGGCAAAACTTCCCCAAATGGCTGCTGAACATTAACTGGCCTTTGTGATGCCTGGTAATTAATTCTGTTTCCCACGCTGTGCAGCTGACACTGGCTGTTGCTGCTTAGAAGTAGGCTGGGTTGAGTGATCTGAGAATATTTGCCCCAAAAAGATGCAGGGTGGGTGCCTCTCTTGCATGTGTCAGGTAAGGAGTGCTGGGGAATACAGTGACTTAACTGAGTGGCTTATAGAAGGAAGTACTTTGAAGTGTGTCTGGATACAATTTGTTTGGCAACTTGAACCTCTTATTGCATCTTGATGGCTGCTTAAAGAAGTCTGCAGTGATTGAGGCCCCCAAAGACACCCACTTCTGTGGCAAGTCTTCTGGGGTGGCTACAAATAGTTTTTCTCTGCCTGCTGTTCATTCTAATCACAGGATAACAATTTTGATCCTAAGTTGTGCTTTAATCCTTCGAGGCATTTTGATGTTGCAAGGGGGAGCATTGTGTGTAAGCAAGGCTGGTAAAACCCCAGTTTTTGTGCTTATGAACAGAGAGAGAAATGCTTTTTCAAGAAACTGAAGCTCTCCAATTTCAGGATGCTTTTCCCCTCTTCTCTTGGTTTGTAAGTGCAGGGAGCACTGGCAGTATAAGCACACATTCTCTGCACTGAGCAGCACAGGCAAATCCTATATGGATGAGAGAAAATTAAATCTGTGCTGTCATGGCTGGACAGTAAGAGCAACACATGCAGAACATCATCCCTCCTGTGCTGCCTGATGAAGTCTGTGTGCAGTCATTACTGGTACTAGGGAGCTGGGCTGCTCAGCATTGCTGCAATTTGTAAATGGCTTCATTTAGATGTCACCAATTAACTAATTTATGGGAGCTGTAATTAGTGATGATGGGACTGCAGGTGGAAAACAGTAAGTGGTGACATTACTTAGTGACTTCATGAGGGATTTTGAATGTCCAGCAGTTGGCTGCTGTACGTAAGGAAAGAATGACAACAAATGAGGGAAAACAAAACAGCAACAACCGAAAAAAAGAGGCAAGCAACAACAAAAAGCCCAAATGGAATACATCTGGGAAGATGGATGGAAAATTAAAATCACCTGAGTGATCAATTACCTGATTTTAGGCAGTTACTTTCCAAGCAGAGGCACAATGCAGCCCTATACATCCTGTCACAAAGTACTGAGTCAAATAACTTCCTAGTGGTGCTATGTTTGTTATTCCCTTGAGGATGCTGGTTAATCTCTGGAAAGTGGAGTCTGTGGGAAGGTGTGTGCTCTAATCTAAAGCACTGCTGTGTAAATGGCCTGTTCTGAGCACTCCTAATAAAAGAAGTCCTGTGTCTGAAGCAGGGAACACAGATTAGCCTGACTTTAAAAGCAGGGCTTAAAATGATTGTTTGCTCCACCAGCAGATGCCTACCCTCCTATACCTGCAACTCTGAGCGCTTGGTTTCCTTGCTGTATGATGTTCCCCAGGAGTGCACAGGAAAATGCTCAACTTTGGTGAAAAATGAAGGGGAGAAAGTTCACTAGTGTGCTATCTGATCCTCACTGGAGGGTGTATTCAAAGGAATGTAATTACTTGTATGTGGGTGCCAGGTTAGATCCCTGCAGAGATATCGTATTGTGGTTGTTGCACCATTCCTGTTAGAAGCTGTTGGATCTAGTCCTTGCTTGTGCTGCAGCACAATGAGGGGAAAATAACCCCAAAAGCAAAGGGAAAAAATACACCAGAATCGCAGCCACTGTCTGCCAGTGGGGAGCTTTTTCAGCTTTTTAAGATTGTGTAAAATTAGTTTCTGCCTGTGACTTGAGATTCCTGACCCCCCCTTAGAAATATGTAAGAAATAGCTGTGTGTAGTAGGATAAGCAAGTTGTGAGGGCATGAGAGGGAAACTGCCCAAAGGCAGCATTCTGGGCTGCTGCTGTGACTTATGCCTGCTGCAAGAGAAATGTGTTGAGTACCAATTCTGTGCACACAGGAGCAGTGGGAAGAGGCAGTCTATAAAAAGTGATTCTGGAGTTGCTGTGGGGTTTTTTTTTTTTTTTTTTTCTGTGTTCTCTTGTGCTAGTGGACTTCTAATGAACTCTTGCAATATCCACAGCGTAGGAATGCATGAGAGAGTGAACAAATGAACACTAATAATGTGTTCTTTGCACTTGGTGAAATAAAAGGAGTGCTTGAAGCAGAGTAAGACAAGTACCTTGAGGGGGTTTGAGGCAGAGGTGGTTTTTCACATGAAGACCACCCACCATGAAACATCCATCTCAAGCAACTGTTGGCCACTTTCATAAGCTGTTTTCTCTGGGTGAAAAGAGGGATTTGCGACACAAACCTCACATGGGAAACTCACATGGGTCAGGCCAGATGGAGGGAGAGAACCAAGCACAACAAGTGCTCTTTTATCTGGGAGAATAGAACTACCTCAAATGCAAAAGTTTTACTTTCTGGAGGTGCCTTCTCCTCTTTGGGCCTGCACTGTTTGGCATTGTTAGTGACTTTTGCTTTGCCAGCTGGAGCCAGCAGCTCTCCAGTGTTTGCTCCATTCCTTACCCCACTGGCAGAGTGATTCATCTGTGGGTAGGGCTGCTTGACACTGTTCTTCTGGCATCAATGGGATGAAAAAGCAAAATACACACCTAGATGTACTTTCATTGTGACTCCAAAGCTTGAGAAGCACATCTGTAGCCTCCCAACTGCTGAGCTTGGCTGGAGGAAGGTGATTTCTAAGTTGGCTATGCAGTCTCAAGCATAATAATTTCTCCCTTTCTTGCATGCTAAATCAGCTTTTTTTTTTTTTTTTTTTTTTTTCCCATAATGCTTCTTTCCCTGGACTTGTGATTGATACTGAAATTGCTTTTCTGTTCAATTAAAGAAATACCTTTTAAGTAAAAATGGTAGAAAGAAAGAAATGAAATAACTGTATCAGTCTTTTCTTGTTAATTAGGGGAAATTTCTGAGGTACCACTAATGTTTAAAATGCTGTGAATAGAGGAAAATCTGTTTCAGCATATCTTTTGCCCTAATTGCAGATAGAAAATAATTGAATATTTTTCAATTAAATATTGAAATGCAACTTTCTGGTTCTTTAAATTAAATTTCATACTTAGTTTTCCTACAAAAGTATGAAATGACACTTTTTTGATGAGTTAAATATTAAATCAATGTTCATATAAAATGCTACTCTACCAAAAAAACTAAACCAAGAAAACACATTTAGCTTCATATTTTCCATGCAAAAGTATTTTTACTTGTGTTTTGTAGAAATAATTAAATAACTGTAACAGAATTCCTTAATGAGTTGTTCTGTTAGTACCTTTGATTCAAGGATGAACATGGAGCTTTTAACACAGTGAAATTACCCAAAGTGGGAAGACCAGACTTAACAAGGAGTTGATACAATTTAATCGGGTGCTGACTAATTACGAGTCAGTATTTGTGCAGCCTAGGCAGTCTGAGAACTGCAAATTCTTCAAAATGAAGCTGGATGTGGGGTAGCCACAAAATGGAGCAAAGCAGGATGTGCTGACCAAAGGAGCCACACTGATATCTCAAACCCCTTGTGCTCAGAGGAAAGGGAGCAGTGCTGGTGGTTTGCAAGCTGGCATTGCCATGCCTGTGTCCTGTCAGAGAGTGAGAGAGAGCCGAGCACAGGCGTAATCAGTTTAGTATTCCCCTTGGGTTGTTATAAACAAAATCAATATGTACTAATGACTGCAGCAATAAATTTCATCATGCTTCATGTGGTAACATTCTGCACTTACCCAGTTGTTGGGTTGACAGAGAGCAATAGAGTTTACCCTTTTAAAGTTGTAAATTACTATAAAAATGCTGAGCCTCATGATAAAATACATTCATGGATGATTTTAAGCTTAGGAAATATTGTAATACTTTCACTAAGCATACTATTAATATAAATAAATAGTATTTATTGCTTGGTTTCCTAGCTGCAGCAGGGTGAAGAAACATGGCATGCATGTTTATCATGCCACTTGTGGTTTCATAATGTTTATCTAAAATTGATTCTCAAAGAAGCTATCTGAGAAGCTTATTTTTCCACATATTTGTCCAAAGAAAAATCTTCCCTTAACAGATTTCTAGCAAGTAAAATCTTATTTTTTTTAAGTGCTGTTTAGTTTAGGAGATGTTTTCTATTTAGATATTTCTTCCTGCATGCATTTTTTATTTTTTTCTTTCTGGCAAATAAGCACTTGAAAGTTGGATTAAATATTTCAGCCCCAGATGAAATATTGCAGACTTTTTGCTCATATAATATTCCAAGCTTCAACACTCAATCCTTTCTTCTGAATACAAATAGAGCACTGAAATTACAGGAGTGTTCCACAATGCAGAAATGCAGATTTACTTTTCTCTATATGTCTGCTACCATATCTTTTTCTTTTTTAAAATTTGGAGCTTGTAGGGCAATGGAAAATCCAGGGGCTATGAATTATACACTGATTATTAAAACCAGTCCACATGAGAAATCCTGAGTGTCAATCTTAGATAGCACTCAACTACTTTGCAGTCACCTTCACAAACTCCACTGAACTGTGCACTCTGTTGGCCCTTGAAATAAACTTTTAAGCCACAGGTCTTGATAATGCTTTCAGAAAGGATCTAGACGAAACACAGAAGAAACAAAAGGTAACGCTTCTTTTCATTATTTAAGTTAAATGTCATTATCTGGTTGCTCTTGTGTATCCAGGTAGGACTCTGAGGTGTGTGGTGTTATCTGCACCATCCTCAAAGAGGGGCAAATCCATCTCAGTGAACCCTTGCAACAGGCTCAGCTTCTGCATTAGTTTACAAAGTTTTCCTGAAACTCATCCACTGTACTCTTAACACAGCTCTGAGGGAGTTGTCTGTGTGTGAATAATCTAGGCTTCCCATCCCTAAGGGCAAATGACATCTACTCCCCAATTCTGCTTCTCCACAATGATTTCTCATTGATCTGGAAATAAAGCAAGCTGCCAGAAGCCACAGTCTGAGTGTGTGTTATAGTTGAGAATAAATCAAACCTGCCATAGTATTGGCAAAGATCAAGCCTTCCCTGCTGACTTAAATTCTGTGCAGTATGGTTGCACAGCATTTGGTCAAAGAAAGCAATAACAAGTGCAGATTAATTCTTTGGCAGTTGCACCTCTGTGCAGGGAAGGGAGCAGTCCGGACTTGCTGCTGTGCTTCACAGCCAGCAGTTGCTAGATTTTGGCTCCACAAAGCCAGACCTGTGCTACCCAAATGCAGCTGGTTTGCTGTAGTAGAGGGATCCTTTCTGCATTTCCTCACAATGCCTGGTAAGAGGAAATATCAGTCTGCAACTGCACTGCCAGTGTCCCACACTGAGAGGACCTCTACAGTGCTCAGCAGTGAACCTTTTGGATTTGAATCTCTCCATCCTGGAGAAGAGCATTCGTGAAGTTGCAGCAGAGCAGAGCCAGCAGCATTGCATGTAAGGGGCTATTCAATGCATATGCTGCAGACAGCTGAGGGCTGACATCTGTGTTAAAATACATTGCTTTAAGGTTTTTCAAGTTAAGCTCACTGGTATATGCAGAAGATCAAGAAAGTAGACACAAAAATGTCTGTTTTGTCTTAGGTGTCCTGGCTGTGAAATAATCTGGGTGATATACAATGCTTCAGTATCCCAGAAGAGTGGCAGTTCATCAGTACCACTCCTCTTTCCCCACCTTCTCCTCCTTATTTCTTTTGGGTGCTCTACACAGTGTATAGCTTCAGAGATGCTGCTACCCCGATCTATTTCCAGTACTACCTACTGATATTCTAGGAAGGCTGTGGGGTTTTCCACATAAGTTCATTGCCTTATTAGACAGACGTAGCAGATAGCAGATGTGCATTCTCCAGGATGATCTCAGTATTTTCTATGTGCCCACTTTTCTTTTGTAAAAGCAACAATTATTGCAGTCGAAAGAACTAGATATCTATGCAGATGGAAAACATGTTGAAAGCACTGCTGTCTTGAAACATTACAGTGGCCCTGCACCATACACTTAATGACAAATCCCTCCAGTGCTGCAGCTTTCTGAGATTGGGAATTTACAGGCAGAGAGGGTGCAAATGCAATGGATGCACATGTATAAACATGAGGTTTGCACAAATCCAGGCTCTGCTCTGAGCCTTTTGCCTTGTCTGGGGCTGCACTGCAGTGAGGTGCCTTTCTTCTTTGGATTGGTCAGGGGTACCGGGGCAGAAAGGTGTTGGAGTGCCTGTCCTTACTAGAGCTTGACCTGCCATCCCTTTCTGGGCACACGAGCTTGGCCTCAAAGAAGGGAGGCAAGTGAGCAGCATGTGTATAGCTGCCTTCTGCTTAGAGGGCAAAGGCTGCTTTTTCCCAAAATATGTTCCCTGCCTCCATCACTGTACTCCTAAGCCCCCATTGGCAAATGCCATAAGGTGCTATTAATGATAGGTGAATCTTCTTTGAGGTAGGGCTGGAGGTCTGTCGTTTCTCTTTTGGGGGGGGGGGATGGGGGCATCCTCGGTGCTGTGATTTACACTGCACATGTGCTGACATCTCAGCACTGCCCTTGAACTGAGTTTTGCTGTTCCACATGCAAATGATCTCACACAGCAAGATGGTGCCTTTTCACAACCCTGTAGGCAAGCTGTCCATTTTCCATGCGAGCTGAGGCTCAGGCATATGCAGGGAGTCAAATATTGCCCCGTGTGCTGGCAGAGAAGCCCCCCTTGCCAGAGCACAGCGGCTGTCTGGGTCAGACTGCTGCACTCAGGCTGCTTGGGCGGGGCACGAGGCTCCTCACCTTCTGCTGGTCTTTAGCTGAAGGATTTCCTAACCCACAGGTAGCATCGCTGTCCTTCCTGACTTGAGACAGGTTTTTCTATTCATTAATTTCTCCAATTCCCAGAAAGATTTTGGCATTTATAGTATCCCATGGCTCAGCTGCACAGCTTAACCATACATCTTGTGAAAAAGTATCTCTTTTGGTCTGCTCTTGAGCTTAATGGGTTTTTTTATTTATTTCATTTGATAACCTTGAGGTTTTGCATCAGAAAATTATGAGCAGTCATTCCCTACACTCTGCCATGCTGTTTGTGACTGTTATAGGCTTTTACCATATTATATTTTCTATGTTGGAGTCTTATTCTTTTTAAGACCCTCTCTGCATAAAAGCAATTTCATTCCCTTAACTATTTTTCCTCCCTTCTTTATACCTTCTCCAAATCTACTGTAATTTTTTGGCAGCTGAGGTGGGTTCTACCTGCAGTGTTCAAGGCACCATGGATTTCTATGGTAATACCAGGATGTCTCCTGTTTCGTTCTCTGGCACTGTCAAACTGGGAGGACTGTGGGATTAAATAAAATGGTGCTGCAGGGTGTTAATGAGCTGGCCCCAATCCCAGGCTGTTACTTTCAGTGTCCTCTGCTGCAAGGTATGTTTTCTTGAATCCTGCTATTTTGGAATGGCCAGCCATGGGGCAGACCTGCCTGGGAGCTCAGCAGGTTTCTTGGCATTGTGTTTTAGAATCAGCAAAAAACATTCCTCTACTTTTCACATGTAAAAATAGGACGAGCTGTGATTTCCTGCTATACCAGGGGTTGAGTGGAGAAGTGGTGTAAGTGCATAAAACAGAAACATGATCTGTCCTGTCACTTTGTCTGTCCCTGCTGTCAGGGCCTGAGCGGTATTTCCCCAGGAGGCAGGGAGCAGCTTGAATCTTTACTCTTGTCCCCTACCTCCCAAACTCACCACCATGCAGCTGCAGCAAATCAAGGCAAATTGCCATCTTCCACCCTGCTTCTTCAGCTAAAAATGTCCTTTGCTGGTGCAGTGTCAGCTCTGCTATATTTCATGTTGAAAAGCTACACTGGGAAGGGACAGGATCAGACAGCACATTACATTTCTAGTTTGTCAACTGTCTCAAGGCTGTCTACAAAAATTAGTGTAATATCATAACTTGTCTGTATAGCATTACATCCCACAAAAGAATAAATTGCATTTGAGTTAGGACATGAAGCTGCTATCAATGCCTATGTTAATTTTCCATGGTTTATTAAGAAAATCATAACAATGCATGCTATTTATGCGGGATGTATTCAGAGATTTATCTCCCTAGTTGTGTATTGAATTAGAACGGTAACATTAGAGACATACAGTAGAAATGCTAATACATTAATCTATCTTAGAGCCAGGATTATATCACAAAAAGAATTAGTTCTGTGATCTCTTAATAGATCCATTTTCAGGGCTATCCTTCACCAGCTCATTGACAATCACAGTCACTTGGACAGATTTGTGTTTGTGTCACTTTTCTTCTTGTAATTTTCTTTGCTATAAACAATGGGACACTGGGAATTTGAATGCTTAACAGGGTCTGGGAAAATAGCTTGTTCTACTGCTTTAGTCCTTAATTTTGGGAGTTACAAATCCAATAGTACATGATTCTTCCACATCTCTTGCAATAATCCTGATGGCGACATCATAGGGCATTCCAAAGGCCACATTCTCCTGCCATGACTGTCATTCACTGAATACATATGATAGAACAAAAACTTTATTTATTGAACAGAGGTTGGAGTAATTTTTTGAACAGAGGTTGGCCTCTCATACTTAAATAGTTACATTATCTGTGATCTCAATAAAGAAATTGAACATTTTTTAAGCAGTTATGTTTTGAAATTACATAGAGAGGAATTTATGCTTTGTGCCTTTTGGGCTGGTTATAAGATAGGCTACAATGTCAGCACTTTAAGGCTGTCTCTTGTCTGTTTTACCAGGAGATAGTTCCCACTATGTTAGTCCTGACACAGTTTTGGTGTAGGGAGTAACATATTAGCAAAGTGCTTTGGAGTGTGCTCCATGAGCCCTACTTCTGGGTTGAGGTTTCAGTTTTCACACCATAAGCTAGGACTGCAAGTGAAATTCATTTCTTTGATGAAAAACAGTGAGAGAAATCATCACGTGTTTTCTCCCTCCAGAGAATACATGGCATTCTCCAAAAATTAGTCTGAGATCAGGGAAATCTCTACAGCTGCTTTTTGGTTACCATATGGGTAAAAAATTTTGTTTACTCTTCTTCCAAGACAAACTTAAATTGCTCATTTCCATCACTGAAGTGCCAGTCCTCAGAAAATTGGCTTTTCTTTAGTACCAGCTGAACTCTGTGAAAGTGGCCTCCTCCTTTGCTCTGCTCTGTCCCTGGGGAGACCTGAGCACGTGGGCTGAACTGAGAGCCAGAAAAATCTCCTAGGCTTTTCTGCATATATATTTAGAGCCTTTCCTGTCATTTTCTGGACACCTTAGCTGTCCTGAATATAAAGATGTTGAGGCAATGACTGTCCTTTGTAATGTTTACCCACTGCTGATAGCAGTAGTGCCCAGCTGCTGTCCACTGAACACCCCCCATAGCAAAAATAATATGAATTTAAATGAGATTACTTCTTTCTCTGTTCTTCTTTTTTTTTTTTTTTTCTCTTTACACAATGAAATGCTGCAGTGTGAAAGGATCTGATAGAAGCAGGAGATGAATGGTTTGACTTTAAAGCTCTGTGGCATTTTTTAAAATTCTGTAATTTCAGTGCAGTTTTGAATGTTTAAATTAAAAGATAAATTAATTATTTGGTTAGACATCACTAGGATTTTTCTTTTTCTGTCTATTTTCTAAACAAATCAAATTAAACCAGACTAATCGTATGGAAAAAATTTTTGTAAGAAAATGTTCTTGATCATCTGTATATTCTGTCTTAAGTCACTTAAGATTTCAAGCGTTTTCACCCACAAAAACTTTTGCTTTCAGTGAAATTCTATAGGAATGTGAAAAGTTAGTAATTAGTAAATATTATTGTGTGCACTGGAAAGATTAGTACATGCCACAGATGTAAAGACAGTCGAAGCTCATATTTTTTTCTAAGAAAGAAAATGACTTAAAAGTATTAATCCTCATTTGACATTCTTGAGATGCAAATGTACATGTTAGCCAATTCATGTGTAGGTAGGCTGGCCCTGGCTGGATGCCAGCTGCCAACAAAGCTGCTCTATCACTCCTCTTGTCAGCTGGACAGGGAAGAGAAAATATTTTGAAAGGCTCCTGGGTTGAGATAAGGTTGAGGAAGAGATTGCTCAGCAGCTACTATCATGGGCAAAACAGGCTTGATGTGGGGAAAACTGATTAAATTTATTACCAATTAAATCAAAGTGGGATGTAGAGAAATAAAAATTAAACCTTAAAACACCTTCCCCCCACCCATCCCTTCTTTCTGGCCTCAGTTTCACTCCTGGTTTTCCCTTCCTTCTCCCTGCACGGGCGCAAGGGAAAAGGAATGACAGCTGTGGTCAGTACATCACATGTTGTGATTCTAAAACAGCCTTTTAACAAAAGTCAACAAATATTCTAACAACTCACAAATTCCTGGAATTTTTCAGTTCTTCAGAGATGGCAGTCTCATTTCCATAGTAATGCAGTTTAGAGGTTGGAAAATAACACTGCATAGAGCAAGTTCTGTTTTCAGTCGTGCTGCTCCTACTTCTGGGTCTTGAAGCCAGTCCCTGCACCACTGACTGTGCCTGCTCTGCAAACACACAGCCTTCTCCCTGTCAGCGCTGTTGGGTGGCTGCAGGTACTCTGTTTGGTCAGCCAAGTGAAACATGTTTGCTGCTTGCATGGAGGCAAGCTGGAACTGAAGGATGTAAAAGTAGCTGCTAGTGCTGTTTTATACAGTTTTGAGCTCCATTTACCTTAGCTCTCTGGCCTTGCAGTGCCCACAGAGGCTTTCAGCAAGGCTTGGGGCTCACCTGTGTTACAATTTCTTCTATGCTGTTGTGGAGGAGTGGCAGTAGGTGAGTACCAGCAGCACCTGAAGAGATAAAGAAAAGGATATGAAACCTTCAGTATTCTTTCCCCAGGTAGTGGACCTCAATGAGGAAGGGTACACATCATTGCAGTAACTTTAGCAGTGCTGTGAGGCGTTATTTATCTTAGTGTTTGACATTGCAGGAGACCTCAAACTGAGACCTGGCTTCCTGTGGTCCTGTGATTTTCAGATTTTGCTCTCTGCCTGAAACTGATCCTTTGGAAAAGTTATAGATTAAAATTATTCAACCCTTTCTAGACTCATGGCTAAGGAAAAAAGGAAGTCTATTTCCCTCCCCTTTCTTGGACCCAAATATATTATGGGAATTTTCACTATAAAAAAAAATCAGAAAGAAGCTCCGTCCTCTACCTGTCTGTCATTTAATCTCTCCTTGGCAAGCCAAGACAGCCTTAAGGTGAGAGTAAAAGTTTCTTATAGTCATTACCAGGTTTTCTTTTCACATTATGCAGTGCTAGTCTCTGTGCAACTGTTCTGGGCTCAGGGCTTGCATGAAAGAAGCTGAAAAAGAATACCTAGAAATGTGAAAGTGCCCTTCTGCATTTAATAACCTTAGTACAGCAAGGAGCAGTGGGCAGAGGCATGTCTGAAGCAGGAAAGTTTGGTGTAAGCAACATTCTTCTCCCCACACATCAGTATTTTGGGACCCTATCACGTCCACTCACCATTGTTTGACATCACTCACGCTTGTCTCCAAACTCTGTCACGTGTTTCTGAGCACACAGCCATGCTTTAGGTGCCTTCCCCAGCCACACGAAGCAGTGATGCTGCAGTTGGCCATACATGCAAAGCCACCTGGAGCAAGCCTAGTACACTGTGACTACAATAACTGCTGGGCTTCCTCAAGGTTCAAGGGCCTTGCAGGTTTGCATGGGAGATGACTGCAGCTGACCTGCGAGCTTGAATGTGCAGGAGGTGGTGAGGCTGCATCCTGCCATCATCACAGCCTGGCACTGTTGTGGTGTGTTTTTCTTTATTTGGATATTTGTTCAGTGTCTGTTCACACCCCCCCCGCCCCTACAATCTCCTCCCTTCCCCAGCTGTCAATCTTCCCTAGCTCTTCCCTAACCCCCTCCTCTCCAAGATGTCAATCCTCCCTTTCCCTGCCCCTTTCCCCAGAACATTCCCTGTCACTCCTCCCAGCCTCCTCCCCTGCTTCCAGACCATTCCCTGTCCATTTAGTGAGGCTCAACACCCCATTGGTTACGTTGTATTACTCCACTCCCCTGTTTTCCCTGATAGGTTTGTGATATGTTAGTCCTGCCCTAAACTCCTCCCCTGCTATTCCCTTATTGGTTGATGTTCCTACACCCCGCCTCCTGAGTTCTTATATAAAACCTTTGTTCGCCTTCCCCAAAAGGTCTTGGGGCTCACTGAATAAATCCGTCCTTTTCACCCCCAAGTCCCATGTCGCCTCCCTCTGTCCCCGCGCCAACAACTGGGACTGCAGAGCTTCACAGGGGGACCAGCCACCAGTCCTCTCCCTCGCCGCCCAGCACGCCCATGCTCGGGGCGTCGCGGTGAGAGGGGCTGACCGTGATGCAACATGGCACAGCACAGGCATGCTGCCCAGCCTGCACCTCTGTGCAGACAGGTGAGATAAGGTCTGTAAGCCCAGCAGCAGATGCTGATGGTCCTTGGTGGATTTTGCCACTGTGATTTCTCTCTTTGTCTTGAAAAAAACATGGCTTCATTCACATATGTCTCAAAGTGTTCAAGCATGATCCAAACATTTTTCTGGAAAACTTGTCAACTATATATCTCCATAAATTACTGCTTGTTTCATCACTTATCTCTTCTGGCTAAACATTTTGGATTTTTCGAAGGTTCATACTTGACTAGAATTTGTTTGCAATTTAAATGGTCCTTACTTTAACTTAAATACCACCAGACTCAATAGTGATCAAGCCAATATGTCAACTAACTCATCCCAGACACCCCAGAGAGATGGTGCTTCTGGCTGAGGGTTTATCTTATCTGTGTTGGTTCAAGTTAGTGTTTTATTTATTTTCTGTCAGAGAAATGTGTTGATCAAAAATGCTGATTCATCTTCAGCATTCCCTCATGCTTCAGAAGACTTCTGATTCAATGTAAATGGGATTTTTAGTTCAGTTGGAGAGAAACAGGGAAAATTATGGATTGATTTATCCCTGCGGTGGATAGTACTGAAAGAATAAGCTTGAGTTTTCAGTGTTAACTCATTATTTTTGGATGTCTGAATCTGCACACTAAGAGAAGTCTGATCTTTATCACAGGTGCCCCTAAATTTGGGCCTTTTGAACTGGCATTTGTATTTGAGGACTCTATAAGTGCTAATTCCTTTATTAATTAGAATCTGCTTCTGAAATTGGGTGTCAACCAGACGGTTTTTGTTACTTTGAGCAGATGAAAGATGCTGAAAATGATGCTTGTTTTCCTATTGATACTGGCAAATAGGTTAAATTGTAACACAGATTAGGGAGAAATCTTTTGTATTTTTATATATCCAGAAGTAGATTGATCCCCTTTAAAGTTTATATTTTTATTTACACCTCTTCAGGCAACAAAGGCTGAAGTGCAATCCCACATAGTCTAAGGAAGCATGCATGAGATTTAACTCGCGAGGCTGGGCAAGGAAGCAAGCAAATTGATAGAGTCTGCTGGCTCTCTGAGTGATCTTCTGAATGGGATGCTATTGTCTGTTTGAACCTTTGGATTGTGTAAGAGCATAAAAGCCTCAGGCTCAGAGTTTATTTAGGATGGGTTTCTGATACGGACATAAACAATGTGCAGATCACACAAATCAAATACCTGTATTTCTGAAGATACTTACGTGAGTCCAAATAATGTTGGGCTCTTGTGTGACATGCGCAAGATGTGTGATTAAATCTCAAGAAAAGGTTGGTAAAGCTTAGATCTAGAGTGATGAATCTGTAACAGCAATTAGAGGACTTGGCAGCTGCAAGATAAATGGATAGTTTACCATACTTAAGGGACCTATGAGCATAATGTTTATTTTTTGAGGTTTCAGCAGTGTCTGATGCTCATCAGCAGGAAAAACCTCATTGTTAAAATGAGGACATTGTTTGAGGGTACTTCTTCTGACCTTTTGAGTTGGCTTGAATAAAAGCCAGGTTACTGAAATGTGTTCCTCCTGTAACAAGTTAGGGGGAAAAAAACAACTTCTCTGCTGCTCAGAAAGACAATAAATGCCACAGAGATTTATGCAGAGCTTTTGGTGTAGCTCCATAGTCATGTGAGCTATCTGTACATACTGGGGAAAAAAAGTCTTTGCTTGGATCTAGTGAAGCACAGAGCTCCTGATGTCTCAAGGTGACAGATAACAATAGTCATAATGATTGTGACTTGCATGACAGTCACATTTAGCATTCTTGTCCTTATTGCTTGCAACTTTCAAATCCACAATCCTGAGGCACAGTCAGGAATTCTCCATTTGACATGGTTTGTGGAAGAAGGGCATAAATCCCCCAGCACCAAGCACATGTGTGTTAGGCTGACCACTAAGCACCCATTCACTGAGAAGCACACAGAAAAGTTGGCTGAAAATGAAAACCCTGGAGCTGGCACTGAACTGATAAGACTCTTGGGTCCCTGTTTTTGTTTTCTGGGCTCGCGCCTGTTTAACAACACAACCTCTTGCAAGCAGTAATTTTTAAGCTCAAAATATTAATGCAAAGTGAGTATAAAGCTGGCTAGGGACTTCAACGTCAGCGCTTAAGAAAGAAAAGGATTTCTTGCTGGGAATGACTATTTGTTGGATTACTTGCTCCGTGCTAGCGCTGCGGCGCTGGCTCTGCCAGCAGCTGGATGTGTCCCTGGAAGGCAGCGGGCGGTGGTCCCGCAGGGATGCTGGGCTGTGTCTGTGAGGCAGCGGGGCGCTCCGCAGGCCGCGTGTCCCTGCGCTCTGCCCGTGTGCGCGAACCGCGGTCAGCGAGCTATTTGTCACCACTGTGCACGCCCCGGTCTTTGCAAGCACAGCCTGCTGCTGCGGGACTTGGGGAAGGGTATTTTGCTGCTCCAGCTCTTTGCTCTTCCCATTGCTTGAAGGGATAAAATCCCTTTGGAGGAGCTAATGCTCCCAACTGGGATGCAACACCAACTGTCTTCAGGGTGATGTAGTGTGCTCCTGCTTTTAGTGCATAGCAGGAACTCCCAGTGCTTTAGGATTGGGTGGTTTCTGGATGGGATCTGGAATTGAGGAGATCGTTCTTGTCAGGCTCTCCAGCCCAGAAACTAAAGCTGGCTTTGTAGTTAATCCATGTACTGCTGTATGGGATGGAAGGAAAATTATGTGGGAATTCCATACTTTTTTCCTGGTGCCTCTCCATGTCCCTCCAAAACACAGGGAAACAAAAATGCTGTGGCAAAGCCATTTTAAAAGCAAATCTGGTTGTTTTCTTTCTAGCCTCGCTTTCCCTGGAGTAAGTAAAATACATTTATTTGGCTCAATTCAGTCTAAAATAAACCTCTAGTCCCAGTAATGTTGTCCTGGGCCACCACTTGTGGCCTCCAGCTGCTGTTCAAGAAAGCAAAGCTCTTCCATAGCTCCTATCTTGTCTCTGTTGGCCCCACAGGAAAGTTTTGGCTCCCCTATAGCACCTTGCATGACAGTGGGTGCCCAGGCAGTGGCACAGAATCTATCCTCGTGTCTCTCTCCAGACTCAGCTGCTTGGAAGGATCGTGAAATGAATGAAAGCCTGTAGATAAAATTTCATAGTGGGTGACATCTTTTCAGGGCTATTAGTGAGACTGAAAAATCAGACTTTATATTATAAAGCAATCTTCCACCTGAACTCAGGACAGCTACTCTAGTTCCACAATATGTTATTTAAAGCCTGTTTTATAATAGAATTTGGTATTGCAGTATGTATAATTTATAATATATTAAAACCAATTTCATAATATATTTTAATCTCTGATGATGAATAGCTGGGACAGTCTTGCAGGTTCTGTAATATCACTATGGCAACATCCTTTAAAAAAAGAAGAGCAGGACAATTGAGAGATATCAAGGACTGGTCAAGGAAAGAATAATGACACTTGTCAATTTGCATTTTTTCCTATAGTTTATTTTCTTCTTAGAAATGGCATCTATTCTGATATTTTTGTGTGTGTTTTCAAGAAATCACTTGCGACATTACCGAAATGTTGCATCTCCTTTAACCTTTGAGGGCTCAACTCTGAAAAGATTTGTTTTCCATCTCAGTGCTAAATGACTTAGCCCATCTATGAAGATGAGCAGAGCTCAGCAGCTATTGGTGGACTGGAAATATATCTTCCATCAGATTTCCAATGTTTCTCAAAAATCAAAATAGTACTTTATGAGTCCAGCCTAATATGCTTAATTTAGAAAAATTGGACTTGTCTTCCATACTAAATGGTTGGCTGTTTTTAAAAATCAAGGTGCTTGCTTTGAAGGCTTACATTTTGACTAAACCTCTAAATAGCAGTTATTCTTTTCCTGAACAGTACTCAGCAAAGCATATTCACCGTTCATTTGCAAGGAAAGAAGAAATCTCAATTTGCCTGCCTTTCCAAGCAGCAGTGATGCATTTCTAAAAATGTCACTGCAGTGTCTCAAGTGATAGGGATCAAAAAGCCTGGAGATCTGTGACCGCTACTTGCTTACCAGGTGACATAGTGCTCATTCATGGAGCACTGATTTTTGTCATTTACCCTAAATCAGGCAGTGTCTTGCTGAAGAGCAGACATTTGAGCAGATACGAGGACCAAACACCAGCAGTGCATCAGGTAGCCTTTTGAGATGTTTTTGTTGCTGTGTGTTATTCCTAGTTTCATGCTTTCAAGCATGGGAAGGGTACCTTTTGAAGATGGAAGTTACTGGTTATAGTTTGTTTTCTAAGTGGCTCTTCTGTCAAATGCTCTAGGCCTGAGTTCCCTGTCCAAAGGAAACACAGTAGTTGGACCTGAGCTATGTAGGAGGTTCCGTGCCCTTTGTGCTTCCTTTGGTTTTCCTAAATACCTCAGGTCTCTGCTATTTCAATCAATTCAACAAATAATTATACTCTCTCCACTCTTTGTGATTCTCAGATTCCTTCAGCCTTCAAACTCTTCTTTTTCAGGGCTACCCCTTGCCATCACAGGTTTTAGTTCTCCCTTGCTCTTCCCTACCTTTTACAGAACAGACTCTGTTTGACTGTTCCTTCTTCATGAACTAAAGTTTCTCTAGTGGTTTTCTGCACCCAGACATGTTTTGACTGGTGGCAGGTCATGCAAACCAAAGGCAGGTATTTAATAGCCTTAGTTACATCAGCTGATATGAGGCTGAAGGTAAGAATACACCTAAAATGTCCAGGGACATCTGGGCATTCATTTTTTCTCCTGTTTATCCCAAAGCAGAACACAGATGTTGACCTTTACCTTACTAATCCACCTGCTTACTCAGCCTTTTGCTTGAGGGGTGACAGCAAGTGAATTTCTGCCTATAGGGCAAATTCCAGGATGTATCCATTACTGTGCCATTGACATTTTCCAGATGATTCTTATGTTTTCAAAGTAATTTTGTTCATGTGCCCAGGGAAATTAGCGGTGAACTGTTACCGTGGTTTAAAAAGCGCTCCTGGAATAAAATTTGTTTTAACTCTTCCTATTTAAGTCATTACTTGCATAAAGCTACTGATTAGAGAAGAGCTGGAATCCTCATGAGAAACAGGAATAGTGAACTTGATGAGTTTTTATTCTGACTTTTTTTTTGTTCTGCAGTTACAGGAAGCCTTTTGCCATGGGCACCTCATCCGTGACAAGGATCACAGTCTACAAATAATTCTAGGGTTTAATTTTTCCAGTTTCACTGCTCTTGTAACGTATCTTGTAAATGTGAAGCTCAAATCCTGTAACTAGATATCTAAACAACAAGGAGAGAGCCATTTTCCAGTGTAAGAAAACTTCTATTATGATGGGAGTGGTGACATAAAGATCTAGCTTTACGTTAGGTCTGGTGCTCACACTGCAACTCTTGTCTGTTATCTAGAAGAAAATAAAACTTATACAAATCATAAGAGTGTATGAAAATGGACACATTAAGTCTCTTAGCAAACAAGATTATAAGGCAGGAATCTTTCTGATTTGGATAACACTGTTAGGGCTGATGTGATTTCTTGGGGTTTCCTCTTCTAACGCATACTACATTTGAGAATGAAAACCAACGGAGAGCAGTATCACATAAACATTTTTCCTGTTTTTTATGGAAGATGAGTACTTTTTTATCCCAGAACCACTGGGCCCATTCATAACTAAAACCTATAAAGTTTATGAGCTGTGAAATTAGGTGACTAATAGACAGGTGAATCATTAGGCTGAACGCATTCAGAGACCTCCTTGTTCCTGTTTCTTATATCTGTCTGTAGACAAACACATTTACTTCAGCACAGAAGAAAAACAACATCAAAAACTCCTCGTGACACTGAGGTCCTACCTAATTGCAGGAGAATGGGACTTTTGCCAGGACACAATGCCTACTGTATCTGTCAATTTATTTTCTCAAGGTGTCATGCCTTATGCCACACTGGGTCATCCACAGGCATGTAGGTGTTTTTACTGGTTGCTTGTTTTGGTTTTTAATTTTTTTTTTTTTAGTTTTGATGGCGTTTTTTGTTGTTTTTGTTTGGGGGTTTTGTTGTTTGAGGGGTTGTTGAGGTTTTTATTTTTATTTCTTTTTTATACCAGTCTGTCCTGTGCAAAGAGGTCTAAACAAGTAGAGAGCCAGGAGAAGATTTGTTTCAGGTACTCCTGCCACAGCAATATTCTGACAATAAAATCCTCCCAGCTGTTTGGAAAAGCTTCAGCATTCCCAGTGAGTAAGAAATATCTGACACAGTCCAGGAACGAAACAACTCAAATCAACTCAATCAATAGCACTTAATTTGCTTACTGGAGTGAAATCTCCACAAGTGATTTTGGAGTGAAGAGGGGACTTCACATTGCAGTTTTGCACATGTCCTGGCTTTTGGATTTTACATAGGATGTGATTCAGGAGCATTGAAGTGGTCCTCATCTTTATCAGAACTCCCCTCCAACTTGGTTTCACCAGTTATTTATTGTCACATATGGAAGAGGAGATGTAGCCAGGCTGTATATCTTAGTTAATTAAAAGGCACATCTGCTTAATATAATGCATTATATAAATGGTATTTCCTTTTTATACCAGGCTGCATGAAATAATCTATTGGCTACTGACCCAAGTTCCTGCGTGCCTATCAGATAACCCACAAAAAGCATAAGATCTGATATCATGCGTGTCCCCTCCAGGCAACATATAGAATAAATACTGTAAGCTTACACAGAAGCAGGTGAGTCCAAAAGAGCAGAAGGGGATCTACACATTCCCAAAGTACAAACTTAAGTGGTAACAGATGAATCCAGAAAGTGATTATAAACCCCAGAGCTGATTCATAAACTTCTCAGGCAGCAATCTCTAGAGTCTGAGGGCAAAAATGTCTGTGATAGGCTTTTTTTCACATCTTTATAGCAGGAATAAGTTCAGTTTTTTGTATACTTAGGGAATATGGATGAAAATACTGATGTTATTGAGTGGTCTGAATGCTCAATAGCTGTGAAATCAAAATAGCACTGTTGAATGGTGAAACCATTAATTAATTGGATAAATTTCTCCGGTTTCATGCAGGCAGAGCAATCTCATCCAGCCTGTGATATTTTGTAGGTCTTGTTTGCATAAGGAATATTTCAGCATTTGTTTTTTTTTGTTTGTTTATAGAGCTTATATTTCAGGTGGGACTTCGTAGGAGGAAGAGTTGGATCTACAGTCAGTAGTCATGGGGATTTTTGGCTGTTGACTTGCCTGTTCCTTGCTGGAAGTTATTGCCAGAGGTCTTGTGTTGTTGGGTAAATGTTGGAGGCAGGAGGGGTGTTGGGTGCTTTCTGTTCTACATTGGTACTTTGGTGCATAGCTTGCAAGGTGAGAAGAGGATGCTCTGCAGTGCTCTGGCACTTCAGTACCTGAATCATGTTGGTTAGAAATGGAAACAGGGCTGGACCTCACTGTGCTGATTCCTAATCCCTTCATCACGTCCCTTCCCCATCCTTTCCCTTTGCTTTGGCTGCCGAAATGGAGATGTGCTAGAGCTAGACATGGCTAGAGGTAAGCCATGCTGACGTTGTGCGAGCTTTTGGAATGCAGAAGAGAGGCCAAGAGTACAGAGGAGTTTATTTGCAAACCTCTCTGTCTAGATGGCTCATATAATTATTTTCTGTGCTTATCTCACTTTACTTAACATACAGCTCAGAAGAGCAGCCAAGGCATTTTAGATGGCTTTGTTGCTTCAGACGTGGCAGCACAGGGTGCTACCTCAGTAGGCTGGGCTGTGTTTACTGTTCTGATGCTGGAAACAATCATCTTTGCTCTCAGAACAAAACATTCCCAACTGCTTGACTTTGGGGTTCCACTTTAATCCTAGGTGCTAATGTGCTGGTTTACCGTATTAATGCAGATTAGCTGAAAATAACTTGGCACGTCAGGATTTTCTGCTGCTCTTACGCTGTATAATCTCTTTGCTTTGGATAATGTTTATTACATACTGAAATAATGGATTTAGTGCTTTCATGACCTCTGTAACATGTTCTTTTTGTGATTCCACTCAGAACTGCTCTTGCTTAGCAAACCTTCCAGCCAGGAATCAGTCCAGCAGTTACCCTGGGCATGCTGGCAGCCATTTTGAGGATTCTCTTGGGTTGAGTCCCAATGCAGATCTGCTGCAAACAAAACAGGCATTTGAGCTTATTAATTCTGGCTTATTAATTTCTTTCATTGCAGCTGCAACCAAACAAGAGGCTTCTTCAGCCCTCACTGTGGGCTCCTTCTCATCTGCCTGGTTTAGGATGCAGCCTAAGATGTCTGGAGGTTCACTGGGCAAGGTTGATAGAGAGCCTTCTTGGCTGCCAAAGCATTTAAGACCACCTTAGAAGGGCTGTTGAGGAGATTCTGCAAGCACAGAACATATGGGCAGGATGGCCTGTATTTATTTTGGTTGCTAATAGACTGCTTATACTGCATCCATATACGTTCATATTGAGCTTTGTGTATCCCAGTAATCTCTCTAATCTTCTGGCCAGATGTTTGATGGTATTGGGAGGCCAGAGGTGTAAAAACTTCAGACGTCTACACAGATTCCACTTGCTTAAATGCTATGTGTTAACAGATTTCTGGGGCCTTTCTTCTGGTCACCATTTGCACTCTTCCAGCTCTTTGAGTCTTCTAATACTGCTCTTTGCTCCCATCTTTGTTTTTCCTCCCTTTTCTTTCCTTTCTGTATCTTCCCAATGATGCATTTCTTACAGTCTCCATTATCTTTTCTTCTTTACAGAAGGGATCTGAAGTTACACAGCCACAGCTGGCACTTTTGTTATTTTTGGCAGAGTTTTGCCTGCCCTATGTTTTGGGTAGAAGCTCTGAGGGAGCCTTGCTAGGCAGCTGGGGATGATAAGCATTGCTGCTGTGCCCTGCGTTGTGCCTGACTGTGGTTTAGGCCCCCTTTCCCTAAAGAGCTGCTGCCTCTGCTGACCTAACTCAGAGCAATTCCCTCAGCCCTTTGCAAAAATTTCATTCTTTCAGAGTGGAAGCTGGACATGTGTCTTTAATACAGAGCTGGAGCAAAGAGGAGGGAGTCAGCCTTACTAAGGGCAATTAATTTTGCTGCTGACAGTGAGCCCATGTGCTCCTTATTCTTTCTCTTCTTTGAAGGTGACTTTTACAAATGGATGGAGATTGTCAAAGCCTGTAGCTTCAGGTACTATGCCACCTTTAATATTGAAGTGAAATGAGTCTCCACCATCTGTCATTGCTGGGAAAATGACAACATTACCATTTGCCTCTGTCTTCACAGAATTAAAACATGACATCAGAGACTGTCTACATCTTTTCTCTGGTTTTTGTGCAAGGATTTTTGCCTCCTTTTTCAGTTTGTTCCCATTTGGAAGATAATGAGGGCTACTGTCTTCCATGTGCTTTTTATCAGGGAACAGTGCTCTTCAGCAGACTCATTAAAATAATGAATGGCCTCAGATAGTTAATTATCTCTGAAACTTTCTTGCTGTCCAGCAGCAGGGAAGCTTTCTTAGATGGGGTATGGATAAGAGGTACAGTCTTACAATGACAGTCCTTCTATGATAACCTTCAAGACATCTGACAGAAAAATAGTATGCTGATACCACCAAACACAAATGAAATTGTTTGTGTCATTTAAGTGTGTGTCATGATCAGTTTGACAATTGGGAGTGGATGGATTTTGGACTGGGAGGGCAAGAATCATTCACATGGTTGCAGTGGAATTTGAGAGGCATGTTGTAAAGATGGATGAGAGAATTAGAAAGATATCTCTTCTGGAGACCATCCGAGAAGACATTGGACGAGGGATTGAGGGGAAAAGAACTTGGATTCACCAAGCCTTCTAAGCTGTCAAAGAAATGCATGTTCTGGTTAATCCATCTCTTTGGATAACAGGTTGCATATGGAGAACTGAGTGAAATGTGCTTCCTTCATCCAGATTCTCATCCCTCAAAAGCCAGTTTTGAACAGTATTCGTAATAGCAGAGAGTTCTGCTTTTGAAAAAATTAAAAAAACACAAGTCTGTGAAATTAATCTGTTTTGATTAAGGGAATTCACCTTGCCTTATATCATCTGGGAGAGAATTCTAGATAAATTTGGTAGTCCTGACAGCATCTGGCCACTAGGGAGCTCAGGTCTAATTTAGACACAGATATTAGTGCTGCTGCACTTCGGTTCTTTGGACTTCCCTGGGGTCAGTGCTGCTGTTGAGCAGTTGCAAAAACTCAGCTGTTTTGTTACCTCACTAAATGAGTGCTCATTCAGTTGGGAACTATACAGTAACTGGCACCAAGGTATGTTGTGTGAAATCCAGTATAATTAAAATCAGAGCTTGTCTTCAAATAGCCATTAGTAATAGAAAATCACATTCAGATGACACAGCAGGGTGTGTGTGAACCAGGTGCTTTGGGAAACCCTATGCAGAGTTTTGGTATTTTTTTGCCTTTTAGTTTACTTGACTATTTCATTGGAGATGAGGTCCTCTGAACTTGTTTAGGATGAGTCTGTGACATATGAGATTAAGTCCATTTTGCTATGGAAACAGAAGGAAAAAAAGAACAAACCCTTGTAGCTCACAGCTCTTGAAATTCCTTTTTTTTTTTGGTATGTGTAAAGGTGCCTTATATATACCTTAGTAGAGGTGAGCCCTGATCTCTACCTGGCATCTGTACATGCTGTTTTAATTCAAACAACAACAGGTGCCTGTTTATAGGTTGCATTAGAAGTATCTGGAATTACTCACCTGGGTAACGTTAGAGATCAAAGCTGTAAGGAAATGTATGTATGACAGGGGACAAGCATTTGATGGGTGCTTATGAACTGTAAGGAACATCTGCTCTGAGTGGGCAGCAATTGCTTTTCTATATTGAATATTGAAGTGGGTTAGCACACCGTGGAATAGGTTTCTTTCTTCCTTTCATCTCCATGGTATTTTTTTTCTTCATGTTGTGATTTCATAAAGATTGAATAGTCACACTGAAAGAACAGTGGACAAACGCATACAGAAACAATTTAGCTTTCTGTGGTGTTCAGATGCTGTTATAAGAAATAAAGTTTTGCAGGTTTCTACTTAAAATTGTAACCAAAGAGCTCTGGCCTGGCAAGTGTGAGCAGCTGCATAAGGTCCTCTGTCAGAAATGTCATTCAGCTGTTCTCTCAGATAAACATGCCCGCTTGACATGCTGATGTGGCCAACATAAAAAAATACAGATTTTTTCAGAAATTAACTTCTAACATTAATTTTTTTCTTAGGAACAGAAAATTCCTGGGCCTCATGGCTGCAAGGAATGCCTTTTTAAGATGTGACTCAAGAATACAGGATGTTGCTCAAAGTTAGTCACTTCCTCTGAGCCCTGGAGCATTCAGAGTTGGTGATTATACCTTAAACTTAATTCTAAAAATCTTAAAACTTTTAAAAACTACCTCTGGAGGTTCCAGGGCTAGGAAGGGGGAAGTGCAGGATTGGGAAGAAAGATTCAAATTTCAGTTGACACTTGACAGCTCTTCTGTTGATGGCCAGGAGCCGTGTGCAGGTCCACGGTGTCAATAGGCACCTTGTGTGCTCTGCCAACTTTATTGGAGGTCAGTCAAACCCCATAGGTTGAAACACATCGTCTGGGTGGTCTACTTCCATCGGCCCCTTGCCATCTTTCACGTGACAACTGACACATTTAGGCTTTGTGGTGCACCATCTGATGTTTGAGGATGCCTGGTGCACTGTTCATGCCTGTGCTTCCTTGCACCAAGTCTAGTCCAGGTCTTGGCACCCCAGGAACAAGAGACTTTTGTGAGTTGCAGGCCAGCCTGAAATAAGCTTGCAGGAGAGCAAGACAGAATTTCTCTGGATCAGTGGGTGACATGTTCCTGTGTTTTGTGCATCGAATTATTTCAGTGCTTAGTAAATAAGAATTTAGTGTAGATTAGACCTGCTTCTGTCCTGGTGTTCCCCCCTGGAAAAACTGACTTGAAGGCAGGAAGGGATATAGGTAGTGTCTGGAAGAATTCGGTGAGAAATACCCAGGTATTCTTCAAGAAGAGAAAATGTATGTGGAACTGACTAAAGCAAGGAGAATGAAGCACTTAGCTTGAAAACTACATTTAGTTCCTACTCTGCATAGTCCCAAGTGCAAAGATAAGAAACCATTGTTTTTTGAAGACACTGCTTACAGCTCTTGCCAGGAAGGGCTGGATTGACTTTTACTGACACCTTAGCATTTGATCAATAGCTTCACAAATGGGAGGGAATACTCTGCCAACTAGGCCGCCTTTTTTTTTTTTTTTTTTTTTTTTTTTTTTTTTTTTTTTCTTTATTTTAATCAATCTTTTTCTTACTAAGAAAAAGACTATAAATGTATAAATGATCAAGCATTAAAGCGACTTTCTCAGTCCAGCAAATGTGAATTTGTCACTTCAAATCCAGTTTCCTTTGAGGAACACAAACACTGGATTAAAGCTTTACCCTAGATTTATAATTAAAAGACTAAATCCCATATATAGCATTACAGCTGTAATGCAACTGGAAGAGGATTGCTCATTACAGCCCACAGGGATTTCAGTTACAGCTTTGGGGACTGATAGCCGCCCATCTTGCCACGAATCCTCTTAGGGCAGGAACCAAACCAAAAAGCATTGTGTTACAGCTCTTCATTGTCAAGGTTTTATGCAGACACCCCTTGCATAGAGGATCTATGGATTCATATTTTTCCCCAGCTGGACAAATGCTCATGAGGATGCACCTACAATAAGGCCAAAAGACATCCCCATCTGCCACAGAGCCATTGTTCCTGTCTGTAGATCAGGTTCAGCATATGCATTTAGAGGAGGAAAACCATACCAGGGCTCATGACAGCCTCTGGAGTGGGATCAAATTATTCCTCATTTCTCAGAACAGGCCGGCAAGGAAACCTAATTGCCAATGGGGTCTTGCTGGTGACTAGTGCCTTGGAGTCAAGGAAGAACTTCTTCCCTTCCATTAGCTTGCTTAAAGACCTTGGGAATTCACTGGGTGTGATCTGTGAGGACAGGTCTCCTGCGGTTTGCAAATATATGTACCAGAGGCATGTCTACCTCCAGATTATAATATTCATATTAAAATAATAGAAACTTTAGGTATGTATTGTGCATGCCTGTATAGTGATTAAAGTCCACCAGCAAGTACTCTTGTATCACACAAAGTCCAGTTTTAGGGCAAAAATAGAAATGGGCCCCAAGAGCTGGGACCCTCTAGCATGTTTACTACCTAAAGAGGCTAGGCACCTTTGTATAAAAGGATAAAATAGTTAAAATCATCAAAATAGAGAAAAACTGTCAAAAATGGCAAGCCCTTGATAAATGCTTTCCACCACTGCATCACTCTCCCTTTGAGAAAAGTTATTTTTACCCTTCTAAATGGTCTCAGGCTCCAACCCTTCCTACCTTTGTCCTGCTGCAATAATTACAGCTGTTCTGCTTCTGCCTTCCTGGGGTAATTATCAGTTAAAGCCAGGTGACATCCCCTTAAAGGGCAACAGGCAGGCTTTGAATAAACTTGATTTTTATTTACTAGACATGAAAATAACTAGTTGCACAAAACACAGGAGCATGTAATCCACTGATCCAAAGCAATTTTTAAAAAATTCAAATGTGTGTTTTGTGTGATGTCAATACCACACATCACTGCAGTATGTGAGCATGGATGCTCTTAAATGGATTTTTCTGGTTTAAGTCTACTTTGTTAACTTCATTGTTCAGAATTTTATGGTTTTGGTGTGTCTGTAGGTATTGGATTTTCAAGGCAGCTTGACTTCAATGATTACACTTGACCACATTTTCAAGGAATTTAAATTATCTATTTTACAGCAAGAAAAATTACCATGTTGGAAAAGCTGATTTGGGTACAATAGAAATGGTCATTTGTGAAAATTTCAGCAGTTTTCTTTTTTTACATGTTGCTTAAAGCAATCAGACACCCAGAAATTTCTGGAAGAAATTTAGTCCCTCTGAAGCCAGAGTTTATCTACATGAAATCTGCTCTGCAAAAGCTTGAACTGATTCAGATAAGACTCTGCCTTGCTAAAAGAGACAGGGCTCCAGTCCAACAAGGCTGGGACAGACTGGCTGACAGGGTGGCACTCTGTGCCAGTATATCTGAAATACATCTGTGCCTGGTTTTGGTGGCATGGGGATGCAGTTATCTGGAGCTACTGCTGCCTTCTGCTTTTTGTGGTTTTAATGCGGCCAATCAGTGGTTTGAAATAAAAGCTGAATATGAGCGCACTCAAACTCTGTTCTCAAACATAGAAATCAATCATATTAATAAAGGGCCCTGTCCTCTCCCTGTTTCTGTTATTTCATTGCTTCTTGTGCCTTCAGTTCCCTGAGATACTGAAAATAGCTCACAGAAGGTAATGGTTTTGTGTATAACAGAAATGGAAACACATTGTATAGCAAGCAAGTACATTGCAACAGCAGATGAAAGAGCTTAAGGAATGCCGTTTTTGGGCCACTGTTGCATTATCAAACTGAAATCTTCACTAATTTGAGACTTTTATGGAGAAAATTGCTGAAATTTCAAAGTTGTAATAGCGATATCAAGAGTCTGAAATATTTGGAGCCGTCAAAATGACTGCTTTTCTCCTGAAGAATTGCAGCTGAAAGCTCTGGTTACTGTGTCTGGCAACTGTCATGCCAAGTGGACCCCACAGGCACCAGGTCTGTGTTTCAGCACTCACGTTGCAAGGCAGAAGAGCTGCCTTTGGATTGGCTCTGTCTCTCCCCCACTCAAGCAGTGTGTATCAGTGGGAGCCCTGCATCCTGCTTGGTCTTGACCACAAAGTGACTTTTCAGTGCTGGTCATCTTGGGTCTATAAATGTCCTTGGGAACTTGCCATGTCAAACGATTGTAGGAAAAGGTCATGTCAGACTGACCAAATCATCTGACTCTTTGTCTCGTCTTTCTCCTGTGTTTATCAGGTCATTTGAAGCATCTATCTACTTAGTTGTCACTACATTGACTCTTTGCTATTAAGGATCATTAATATTGTAAGGGCCATGTGCTGTCTGTGCAGCCCAGCAAATTATAAAAGACAAAACAGGTACCTCACAAGTCATGCACTCTGGAGGGAATAAACCAGAAGGCCCCTGTTAAAGCTGTAAGGTCAAGCACTGGAAACTGCAGTAACAAAGCACTTGTATGGCTGTTGTGGGCATAATCTGCTAATCACAGTCAAAAAGGGTTTCTGAGTCAAAAGTGTAAATTCTGCTCAGCCAGATTTGACTATAATTTCCCTAAAATGTTTGGAAATAGAGATGGACCTGAAAGTGGGATTGCAGTTTTATAGACCTTTTTCTGCTCCCTTAGAAATAAGAAATACTACAGCCCATTGAATCTGGTGGACTTGCTGGACTCCAGCTATTGTGTACTCCTGCTGAATAGGTATCCTGAGCCCAATGGGCTACTCTGATGCTCTCAGAGATGAAGAAACTGCACTGTCCCAAAAGTGGGTGGTAGAAGTCACCTCTGTCCCTCTGGCTTCCAGGAAGACAGCTCTGTCCTTCAGGCAGGAAGTCAAGGACTGCAGAAGTGTTGACTGTTTGGTCTGTAATTAAAAGGAAGGTACTTACAAGGACCTATTCATATCCTTTATGATCTCCCCCAGGATCATTTAACTGACTAATTTGGACAGCCTAGACAACAAATGAGGATTGGTCTCCTCTCTTTCTACAACTCTGTAAACATAATCCTTGATTGATTGGCCTCTAATACATCAGGCCTAAATGAAAAATTAATTAGATTGGATGCAACCCTGAAGTGAGCGTTTTACCACTTTGTTGTTTTGTACATTTGATCCTTTCTTCTTTGATTTATGGGCAAAGGAGAAAGGGGAGAGAAAAAAGAGGAGGAAAAAGAGGTTTGTTCTTGATGTCCCTTGAAGCCAGATGGGTTTATTGAAAACTGGGCTCTGCTTGGCCAAGAAGCAAAATGAGCAGCAGCAGTGGTTCCCTACTGGCACATACCATACAAGTAGGAATGTCCAAAGAGAGCTGCTCCTCTCCCAAAAAATATGCCTGTAAGAAAGCCACCACATTGGTTTTAGCAACTTAGATTTTCCCTGGCTCTGTCCATGTCCCAGTTTGTGTGGCCCTTCCCTGCAATGAATTTTTTTCTCCCTGAACTAATGGGGCTATTACTTGGATCTGCCTTTAGAAAGGCCAGTAAAAATATGTTTTGTTGGAGATGCTAAGAATTGCCACTGCTGATTTTCACAAGAAGTGCTGGAGGATTGTGAGAGCCAGCCAGTATGATGTCGGCTTGTCTTGGAAAAATCTTCTGACTTTGTTGAATACTGCCATATCAAAACACTAGCTAAACACATGATAGTCACCATGTTTCACAGTGTCAAAGGGTGAAGCATACCTCACAGCGAAAAATAAACCAAATGCTTTCTAGGTTTGTAAAGCATTGTAGCATTTAGACCAGAGTTAGATGATGCAAAATAAATTAATAAAGAACACCCAACACAGTGAAGAGTGGATAAAGAACACCCAACACAGTGAAGAGTGGAAACAAAAAAATTGACACATCCAGGGGTGAATAGCAAGGGCAAGTGAAGAGCATGTTGTTAATCAGAGCTGAATTTTTGCCAGAGCCTGAGGCCCAGAAAGGCAACTGAAAAGTAGCAGTATATTAAACACAAACCAGTCTCATGGCCAGGAGGAAATAATGCTACTCTAAAGTGAGGCACAGTTGAAATAAGAAACTTTTATGTTATTTAAAGTATTATTAAAAGTGAGAGCAGAAATTAAATTGACTTCCAAAGAGCAGTTATATGGGCAGATATATAGAAAATTTTGCCTTAGTGTGGCTTTATCCTGAAAAGGAAAACATTTGGGCCAGTTTCAAAATATATATATTTTTTTTTTCAATAACAGAAAAAAACCCTCCTATTTGAAAGAAAATACTTTGATATAAACAGTGGCCGATTTCAAGAAACCTTCTTTTTAATGTAGCAAAAGCAAAATTAAGCAAACTTAAAGAAGAAAAAAAAAGACAAAGCAAAATTAAGGTATCATGTGGATGTGATTTTTTTTTGCTGCTTCCAGAGAGCTCTTCATCAGCTGTCCAGATGCAGGAGACTGATCAATAGGACACCAGTGCTGGAGTCTTGACTTCCTGCTTAGAAAATGCTTTCTTTACAAGCCATCTCTTCTGCTTTCTTCCTCTCTCTCCTTTCTTGATTTGACAGGATTTAGCCCTAAAACACTACCCTGAAAACCAGTCTGTGTTTTGCAGTTTCTACCTCAAAACCAGTGTGGTTTTGAGGTAGAAACTGCATTGTGTATCTGTGTGCATGGTTTGCTGTGCAGCATTTAAAAATATATTTTAAAAAGGCTTGATATTCACCTGACTGGATGGAGAACCAACAGAATTCAGATATTTTTCCATTTCCAAGTCAAAACCTCCAGAATTAAGTCAGGCAGAGGAAGGACTTTTGCCAGGATTTCAACAATCCTTGCACTGATTAATTAGAAGACTAGTGCCAGCTCAGGGGGCTCTACCTCACATCTTGTAATGAAACCTTCAAAAGAGCCCTCTATTTTTAACTGCCACAAAAGCAAATTTGCAGCCATGGTGCTTTTTCACTAAATGAATGCCCAGGTTTGTCTCCAGCTGGTGCATGGTATAAGCCAGGCTCACTCTCCAGACAAGCTGGAAAAAGCTCGAACTGCAAGCAGTGGTAACATGTATGGGGCAGGTCTGCAACTGCAGGAAGAGAGGCTGCTTCAGCATGCCCAGGTTGAGGGAATATGCATCCAGTAGTTTGGGAAGTGTTCATGGTGTGGCTTGGATGATGAAGTCTGAGATTTCTAGTCCTAAAAGGAATTTTCCTGTGGGTGCAGGTACATGGTGCTGTGTTTCATGTGTAACATATACCCTTCCTGACAGTCAGCTAGTTTGGTCATCTCTGAAAAGGATAATTTTTGCTCCTGTTACCCTAGTGAGATTCTTCCTTCCACTCTGATTAAAAAAACAAACAAACAAACAAACAAACAAAAAAAAACCCACCAAAAAAACCCCCCTACAAACAAACAAAAAAACACCACAGCAGAATCATACTCCTGTCCCAAATTCAGTGCACCTTTTCACCTGGGATTTTTTTGCCTTCCAATGCTGTGGTGAATTTCTTGGGACTATTTACAGGTTTTCTATGGGCTTCTCCACTTTATTATCCTAATGGTGATCTTTTGACAGTTGTGAATGAGACCAAACTGGGAAAAGGTGGCTGTTTTGCCTAAAGCAGTTTTTGTGCTTGACAAAGATGATACCTTACCTAAAATGGTACAGTAAGAATATGCTCCATGTGACCATAAGACCAAAAAAAGCATAGGCATGGACGTTACTGTGTATTTTCTCATTAGAGAGTTCAGATTTGTATCCCTTTGACTTTTGTAAAAAATTCTACTATTTCCAAGGAAACAGTAACTGAGAAATTATATATAGCAGATTTTGCCCTGGAAAGGAAAGGTGTGCCTGTGTAAGGATAGCAAATCCACAGCATGACTGTGTCAGGAAGGCACAATAGCCACTTTTGGCACTAGAGGTTTGGTGTCTGTAGGCCTGTGCTTATAGCTGCTGTTGTGTTGGGTGGGATTTTCCAAGGAACTTACGAGCCATGTGCCATGACATCTGGTTACTGAACACCCCTTCATGTTCTCTGTGGCTGCAGTAACAATTCTGAAATTTGGCTGTATCACAAGCAAGCAGAGGTAATAGCAGATCTCCTTGACAGAGTATATGTGCACCATTATATTTCTCTGGTCAGCTTTACTCCTAAGATCTTTATCAGTTTCTGACCCAACCTTTCAGACTTCCTTTTATCTGTAAATTAATGATATCTCAGTTGTTTGGAGCATGGTGTTTATAATGTGAAAGTCAAGGGTTTGATCCCCATGGGTTATTCACTTAAGATTTTGAATCTATGATCATTGTGGGTCCCTCCCAACTCAGAATATTCTCTGATGCTGTAATTTTGCTGATTTTTTTCTTATGACAATTCTATGGGAGATATTTTTTGGAGCAGAACAGAGAGCCCAACTAGCAATATCCAATGACTCCTGCTCCCCTGTTGCAGACTGGTACCACTGCATTGCTGTCTGAGACAGGAAGAGCTACTGCTAAAAAGCTCACAGAGTAAATAGCTTTAGACTTTAAATTTTCAGTGAAAACCACTGACATTTTAATTTTCTGCAGATGCTTATTTTCTTTAAGCTTTCATTTTCTGCAGATTGTCTTGGGGGAAAAATGTTTTACATAATCTCTTTTGCTGCTTTTCGATGCTTGACCCTATCTCTGGAGCAAGTACAGGTAGGGAGAAGAAATTGTGATGTGACTTTTAAATACATACATTTAAGAATCTAGCACCAAGACTTCTTTTATAAGTTTTTGGATATCCTCAAATGAAGCCATTAATTTCTGAAAAGGATTAAAATGAAAAATCTTTGAAGTCAGAAAATTGTCCTGGTGAGTTAACTCTGTGAGAATGGAATTGCTTGGGTTTTTTCTTTTTTTTTCCCTCTCCTTATAAATAGGAAAATGATATGTTGTAACTTTAACCTGATCAGATCAGTGTCTCAAAACTCAGGGTGAAATATTATCCCTCTTAAAGTCAGTGTGAAAGTCCCCACTGATTTCAGTGGAGTTATGATAAATCCTTGTGGAAAATGACACATCGCATTATGGTATTCTCAACTTCTTTTTTTTTTTTTTTCCCCCTAAGTAATATATCTTGCGAGCCATATACCTGGTGCTTTCTCTCTTCTCAAAAAATACAGCTTTCCATGAGAAAACCAGATATGGTGATCTTTTATGTCTTGTACTTGAAAGTACTTCTATAATTTTTAACATAACTGCTATGCAGTACAAGGTGTGGGAACAATTTCCTCACTTCCGTCTCAGAAATATGTTGGCATCGGTAATGTTTGTTCAAGTAATAATAATCAAAGGACTGGTTATTCACCTGGTACTCCTGTTGATGTTATTAAGTCCATATCTGAGCTGGTGGTTTATTTCTTGCTGGATGGAGCAAATGAAGTTGCTGCTTCAGTCTTAGAAAGGTCGGATGGAATAGTCCATAGATTTGGGTTAGAGGCACAAATGAGACAGGGTCACATAAGTGGTGACAGACTTCAAGAGGAACTTTATTATTCCTATTAGCTCCAACACAAGAAAATTATGACTGCCTCTGCCTTCAGTGCAGGGTGATACTGTACCCAAAGGACAGAGGGGAAAATATTAGTAGACTGCCATTTCAGACCTCTTTGGGTCTTCAGAGGAGCTCAGCATCAATCAGTCACCATGATGAGCACCAGGAACTGTAAGAACACAGTATTAAGATACACAAGCTTCAAAATGGGGACTGAGCTCATTTAGGAACCCTTCTCTGACTACTGTTTTAACCTGGTTTAGAAAGCTGTCCCTTTAACTGCAATTTTTTTTTACTTGCACATTGATCTGATTATTTCAAGCCTGTAAATAGCTTCTGTGATGCAGCTCAGTTACATTACTTGTTCCAGGTTTCCATTTTACTTCTATCTGAGTTT
The DNA here is from genome assembly GCF_048771995.1 of Taeniopygia guttata. Taxonomy (NCBI): domain Eukaryota; kingdom Metazoa; phylum Chordata; class Aves; order Passeriformes; family Estrildidae; genus Taeniopygia; species Taeniopygia guttata. The sequence goes on along the minus strand of NC_133028.1, from coordinate 44,514,678 downwards.
ATTTTATTACAGGGAATGATATAGCCCAGAGGATTTTTCCTCATATCAAATCTGCCAGTATTTTCCTCATAAAATGTAGTCTGTATGTGATGGAAGTAGGGTCAGCCTACAAGGGAAATATTCTGAAGCAGTATCAGCATTACAAATCTCTCATTGGTCTGGAATTGTGTAGGACCCAATGGTGAAAACATCCTCATGAATAGTTTACACTGAATTTACCAAATTCTTTTTAATGTCAATGAAGCTCCTGTAATGTAATATGCCTAAGAGTTTTCAGGATGGGATTTTAGGCTTTTATTTGGCATAGCACTTGAGCATGTGCTTAAAATTAGGAATAGATTTGTGCTCAAGGTAAAGCACGTACTTTTTGTTGCCAAACCAGGATGCTTTTTAGTTGCTTTCCTGTTTCAGAGGCCTCTTTCTCAATTAAGGCCAGGTAGCTGGGCTTTTCTGTCTGCTGGAGCCTGCCTAAATTTAATAAGGTTCCTGGCAAGTGGGGCTTTAAGCTCAAGTTGTATAAATGTGAATTGTAGCTTGAAATTTGCAAATAACAATGGATGACAGTTATGAGAATGGAGTAAATATTCAGTGCATTAACTTACTATTAGCTCATTTCATCTGTTTCAGGTCACTTTGTGTGACAGTGCTGAGAGCTGACTTTGACAAGATTGTTACTGGTCAGTGCCCAGTGTGCTGCTTAAAATGGATTTTGGCTTTCCATCCTGATTTTCCTTACCCTGTTAGTGGATTGGGGCTATTTGGAGCCTTATTGTTAAAAATAATTTCATGAAAAGTCAAAGAATGGAACAGTTGAATTAATAGCCTGACCTGCCAGTCAGATACCCCACGCTTTTTGCAGACTAGACATGCATATGCACCCTTAACTCTTTTGCCTTTACTTGAAAATAAGGAGCTGGGAGTGCCAGTCTTGTAAAATGAAGTAATTTTGCCTTCTAAGGAAGCCAATAATGAGGGGAGGGAAGGTAATCATTGAGGGACTGCGAAGGCTTAATCTACAAAACGTCCTGCTTAATTTTGATATCTTACCTGTTTTTAAAATGCTTAAATAATATCCCAAGTAATTTTCAGACAGGATTTTTTAAGTTGTAAAAAGTCAATTGCCTTGACCTACTGTTGCTCTTGTTCACTGCCAACAATTCTTAGCGGAACTTCACCTGGATTATTTTTTAAATTGTTGCCAAGATGCCAAGAATTGAATATCGTGCTGGGTTAATTCATACCATGATCGCTTGTCCTGTCTTGATAACTTCTGTTATGTTACGTGTGAAGAAATTTGATTTTTATTTCTAGGGTGGAAGACATTTTGGGTTATACAATCTTTTGAGGGAGTGGCGCAGAAATGGGGAGCACTTCCCTTGAGGGATGGCTAGCAGATGGTTTCTCTCCAGCAGCCCTCCTTGTGGCCCATATGCTGGAATAAGGTGCCATCAGTTAGCCAGCCTTGTTCTGTCACCTGTTCTTACTACGAAAGGTTGCAGCTTTCCATGGGATAACACTCAATGTGTCCCCCATTCTTGATCCCAATTTTTTAAGACTGTTTTATTTTTTTTAGAGCAGTTCAGCCATTTTGCTGGGCTTGGTGCCTGTCCCTTGTCCCATGTGACAGCCAGAGGTGATCTGATGCACCTGGGAGTGGAAATGGAAGTGCTGGGCTCACCCTGTGCCTTGGTCAGTGAGATTTTCTGTGGGTCTGCTGTGTTCAGCCCACGTGTGTGAGAGCACGTGGCAACTTGCAGAAATGCAGTGCAGCAACAGTGCCAGGAGTTTGGGGCACCCAAAATATAGGTGAGGGGAAGGCAGCCAGTGCAGGCTGGGTGCCAGTCCACTGAGTTACCTAGAAGGACTAACAGATTAAAATCAATGCAAATTCTGAGTGTAATCACCGACTGATATGTCATGTTTACTTAGTAGATAAGAAGAGGAAAATATAGCAGTAAGGACAACTGCAATATAGTCATTGAGTACTTCAGCATGAGAGATTTTTCCAGTGGTAATTAACATATTTAACTTATTTCTAAAGATTTACAAACATTAAATGCCACCAAGCATTCCATGCCACGAATGTCAAAGAAGTTGATGTAACTTTGGGAGCATATATTTCATCCATCATAGCACTCCTGTCACTTAAATGGCACTCAATCCACTTAAAATTGCAGTGATTATGGAAGAACATCAAGTTTCATCAGCAGTGATTACGCTGTGATTATCACACACACTTCTTAGGGCTTCTTCTGCTCTTATGCAGCTGCCAGTTTGCAAATACATATTGGGGAAGAGGCTTTGGGGCTCTGTAGATAAACCTGGCATTTCCATTCCATCAGTCAGTCTTTTCAGTGTGTTAATTTGCACCTTGGGCAGAGAAATTTAACTCTTAAGAGTTAAATTTGATTTGGAACAGGAAAGAAGTTAAAGTCCCAGTGAAAACCTCCAGCTGCAGAGGACTACTGGTAGGGAGGTTTTGATCAGCCACTTTGCCTGATTTTTCTCATCAATCTACTGAGACCCTTTAGAGGTAGTGAACCACCTTTTCCAAGCAGGAGGATGGAGATCTAAGTAATCTTCTCTTTGTAGAAAAGGAGGGAGGAATCTCTTAATTTCCTTGTTTATAACTCATATGCCTGACTTAAACAAAAATTTTAGGCTGTGTATTTCCTTGGGAAGAAAGTAGCAGAGAAAGATGAAAATGGAAAGCCCAATCCAGACCTAAGTTGCTGTCAGTGGAAAAATTTCTGCTGGTGTCACTGATCTTTAGATGTCAAGAAGAAAGTATAGAAAATGGGGTAGAGGACAGGAAAAACAGTTAATTGTGGCCAAAATGCATTTCCCATGAAGTTGGTAATAAAGCTAAAGCATGGGAGAAAATATGTTGCTTTTTTTTTTTTTTTTTTTTATATTACTGTAGCTTTAGGAGCCAAGTTTCCAAAAGAACTCAGTTTCCAGCAATTCCTCCTGAGAAGAGCAGTGAAGCTCTTTTGAAAGTAAGAATTTCATACATCTGTGTCTGATGTACTCCCTTCCATCTGCCTCTGTCTTTTTGTGTTTGACTTCCATACTGCATCAAACACTTTGAGTAGCAGGAATTCTCTCTCAAAGAGGGGGAAGTAAGCAAATGTAGCACCACATTTGCAAAAAATCAAACCATTCACTTCTAAATCCCACCACTACACACAGAGCCTAGGAGCCAGGTACATAATATTTTGACTGCTTGCTTTCTAAGCCCTCCCTAGGTTTTTTTCTCATTATTTTTTGAGGAGCACAGGTCAGTTCTGTGATTTGCAGCCTGGTTGCCTGAAGGATTCCATTGGCAGCAGCCTGGGCTTTCTGATCAGACTTTGCCACTTTGCAGGGGACAAGAGTCTGTGTCAGCTGTCAAATAAGTGAATTTATAAGGCGACAATCCATGTGTGATGAACACTGACTGATCTGCCTTGCTTTGATTATTTTTGCTATTCAATATCTCCAGCTGCTTGCAAACAATCTGTGCACCCAAACTGAACCAATAAAGTGTTTCAAAATTTAAATCTATGTATACCTGCATATTAAACTTAAGTAGAGCAGGCTAACTTTTTTAGAAAAGGTATTTTCTGTGAAAATATTTACTTGAACTGACACTTGATATATTGGGGGAAGACAAAAATAGGGATTTATTCTCTTGTTTGCTAGTTCTACTGGTCCTGAAAATACCACTGGTTGTATTCATTGCTGTTTATGTTTACATAAAGTTGTAGATATTAATAGCTGTTGTTCACATATGTTGATATCTAGACTTCATCCTTGAAAGAAATGCATTTCCTTTTTTTAATGAAAAGAAGAAAAACTCTACTCAGAGAGGCAGATTTTCCAATACATTCTTTGACTGCTGCAGATGTATGCACTGAGGCAGGCAGTAAATACCTCTTGGTATTGATCCCGGGTTTAACCGGTGAGTGACTGAGCAGGTTTGACCTTGAGAAATGGCATAAATGGAAATGACATGTCACAAAATCCTAACCCCTATGCCATGGAGAAAAGCAGATTTCTCCTAGCCATTCCTGGGACTTAGCACTCCTAGGCAGCTCTGCCCTCTATTCAGCAATGTAGTACATATATGAACCTTCATGCTGGGTCACAGGATTTGAAACTAAGCCAGGAAATCAGGACTGTGTTGTAGCCTAACATCTACATCTACTGCTGCACTCTTAGAAGAATCTTATTTAAATGCATATGAGTGTGTCTGCAGGAAGGAGAAACGTAAATTGAAGGAGAAATGTAAAATCTGGAGCTTTCCCTCTCTCCAGACATCCTGTGCTATCTTCTGTTTCCTTGCATTTTAGAGTTGGTCCCCCTCTTTTCTCTGTGCTATTATTGAAATGAGTAGGCACTCCTAGGTAGTTTTTGTTTTGCTGCTTATGTTTTAACATGCCTTTTGAACACTTGGGAAATGGACAATGTAATAAGTGGGATTATGTAATTCTGTGCCTTCCTAGTTTTTAATGGTGGAAATTTTGGAACATTGCAGATTAATGATAACTCATGTTCCTCTTCTAAGCTTGAAAACACAAAGGTGAGAGAGTGAAAGCCTTTGCTGCCCTTTCTTCTCTTGGCATTTCTTGATTTTATCCGGGTTCAAGTGTATAAAAAGAAAACAACCCCAAATTTCTGTTGTTCGTGGTATGTTTTTAGCCATAAAATCCCTAGAATTTATTTAGAAGGTTCTTTTTTTCATTAATAAACAGAAAATCTGGCCATCTGTCAAAAGTGACATTTTCTTGGATAGCAATGGATTTATTTATTTACTTATTTTGAAAGTCCATTTTTCATGAAGGAAGTTTGTTGAGTTGGAACATTTTTACAGCGCCTCTGAAGACTTGGTCATGAGGAAACTCGCAAAATATCTGGGGGAAATTTCATAAATAACAAGTAATGAAGCAACTCCTCTGCGATGAAGCAGGAAATGAATGCTGGCATCCAAAGTTTCTGCTGTGCTAGATATCCTAGGAGGATTATTACTGTTTTATCCCTCTAAGTTGGAAAGCAAAACAAACGTCTCCCAAGAGATCAAGTTCAAAACACTAGACTTAAGTTTTGTTGTTAGCTGCCTGTCTTGTTATTGGTTTATTTTAAATTCTGTTTAGGCAGACAGTGCTAGAGGAGTTTCTATGCTCTGCAATGGAAAGAAACAATTTTTCCTATGAAAGCCTACCCAAACTGCCATAAAAATGGTGATTAGAACTTCAAAACTTCTCCATCAAGTAGTTGTGCATTTTATTGAGAAATGAGGAAATTCCAATCATATTCTCCATCTTTGGCAGGATGAGTTTTCCAATTTGCTTATCCCAAGAGATCACCTTTTTCAGCCTGAAAGTCTTGTTGGCCATCCTTTCTGAGTCAGAGGGTGCTGGCAGCCAAAGCATCATCTTTTGGTAAATCAGCTAATATAGTTGAAAAATAATAGTATGATTTGGGTAACAGCTCTTTGCACAGTTAGAGGAAAGGATTGCTGAAAGGATTTTATTGGAAGTCCACTTAGATGTGTACCAGTTAAAGTACATTTGAAAGAAAATATTATACCGTAGGCTGGTGTCTACAGCAAAGCAGGAGCATCAGCGAAGACAGGTGTCTATATCCTGGAAAAAAACAAGTGGTCCTTCATAGCTTGTGAAACAAAACAGGGTTAGAAAGGGCAGGGATTATACTGTTGCATAAGACTAATACCATATTGAGTTTTCCAGTTCTCGTACAGCTGTCAGTCTTGTTCTCATATTTGCTTTTGGATGGCATTTTGCATGGCTCCCGGGCGGCTCAGAACTGACAGGGCATCAAAGGACTGATGTTTTTGTGTGTCTTTCCCCATTAGAAGTGTGTTCTTTATCTTTGAATGGTTGTGTAATTCATTTCTAGTCAGGTCGCCTCAGCCATAATTGTATAGTTATAGTATCATGAGGGAGTGTCTTCTTACTGATATTTCCTGTTTCTTGGCTTAAATACCCAAGTTTAAATACAAGAGAAAATATTTCTCTGTCTTGAAGAGCATTAGTTTTAAACTGGCAATCACTTCTGTTTCTAAAAAAAGTTTTGAGAAAATCATGTCACAATTTCACTGCATTTCAGTTATCTGAAGCAGTGCTGATAGTTCCAATATTTTAAAGAAAATGAGGTGCTGCAATAGGAAAAAGAAGATCTATTCTTTACTTTCCCAAGCTGCATATATTCCCTCCCCATTTATTCTTACTGCAAGGGTCTGCTACTTCTCCTGTTCATAACTATGGTGTTTTCAGACTAAATTTATTTACAGTGGAGACAGATGTAGCCGTGCTTATATTAACACTGGTTTAAGTAGTCCCCTTTGGATATTCCTGAGAAAGGAGGAGAAGCTCTGTGCCCACTCAGCTTTTGTTTTGCAATGCAAAGTTATTTTAGTTTCTTGTCCTCAACTGGGCTGGCCACTAGCCTTATTTAAGTAGCCCTAGTCCATATGTTTTTCTGTCTTGGCCACAAGAGATTGCAGTGGCACTGGAGCTGCCTCCTGCTTTCCTAGACTGTGCCCATCCCATGGGAGTCCTGTCCATCATTCACTGTCTCCTCTGCAGGTTTGACTTTCTAACAGCACCTTCAGACAGATGATTTGAAATCATTTTATGAACTGTCTGTCCTCCTGAGGCTTTTTCTGCCATCATTTCACACAGTGAAATCATTGAAGGTGTTATCACCAGTGATCCCAAATTACTGCCCAGAAACCTGCTCAGCTCCATCCCCCGGGCCTTTTTCCAGATAATTTTGGCTGCAAAATGTGTCAGTTTAGCCATAGGATGGCAGTTCATTCCAACACCATATCATCAGCAAATCACATTGGTATGCTCCAGAAGTCACACAGAGGCTATTAATTTAAATAATAAAGAAAATTAGTCCCCTGGCCAATATCTACCTTCAAGACTGGTTCACCCTTCCCCAGTGCAATCTGTTACCTCTTTGTTGGTTTCATAACTCCTTTTAGTCCCTCTGATAATCCCCATTTTCTCAATTTTGAGTACGTACCCTGTGATATTATAACCAATGCTTCATTTGAAGTTTGAGTAGTCTCCATTCTTGTGTACCCTTTATCTAGAAAATGAGCTATCTTTTTAGAGGAAGGTACCACCTAAGTCTCACATGATCTGTCTTTGATAAGCTCATGTTACACTTTTCAACCTTTTTCTGTTTCTCTGCCTTATATTGTTCTTTCCTCCAAAAGTTGTGCCTTTGCTCTCAGATTAATATTTTGTAATTGCCTCCAACTCACACTTTTCCTCACCTCCATGCTTAGCAGATTGGTATTTTTCACTCTGTGACACTACTGCGAGTTGCCAGATTTAATAAAATTCCTTTCTATCAGCTTAGTGCTCTCATGAGATTTGTTAAAAAAAATAAAAAGGCAGTGAAAGTAGAGGGCAAGCCCATAGTGGCACAGGAGATAGAACCAAAAGAGGTCAAGGAAGTGGATTTACGCTCCCAGAGCTCAGGAAAAAAAAAAAAAATCTCCTCTGTATCCACTAGCACTTGAGGATATCTTCCTTGCTATTTCAAAGTCCTCAGGTGAGGACCAGTTGATTCAGAACGTTCTCATTTTTGGCACTGAAAGGACATAGATTCACCAGGAATAGGTGTGAAGTGTGTCCATTTCTGGGGGAGAAGAAACCAGTACCTTCCCTGCCAAAAACCAAGGTGTCTGAACTGTGGTGGGCCCTATTCCACATCTGGGTAAAACACCCCCACAGTGCCAGCCAGGCTGTGCCCAGGCCAGCCTTGTGTTGCAGCTGGGTAAGTGTGAACCCCTTGCAGCCAGGTTGGCAAGGTTCAGTGGGACACAGGCTTCTACCCCCAGGTATTTTCTGCCCTTAAGGAGTACTTTGTGCTGGAAATTATGATTTTGTGAGCAGTCCTGGGATCCTTTCCTTTGTGTTTGTTGATGCTCTGGGGAGGAGTTGCTGAGTAACTCCTTGGGTTTTTTACCACTGTTTTTTCCACTGTTGTTTGGAAAGGGCAGAGCACTATTGTACTCAGTGCTGTATAAACACATCAAAGTGATTCCTGCTCTGAGAGATTTTTAGTCTAAGGAGAGGTACTGAGAGAAAGGATTTATGGACAGTGCTCAGAAACGGAGCGCAGAAAGCATTTTGCAGTAGTGACCCTGCATGGGGCAGAAGTGAAAACATAGCTCAGTAACCATGACTTCCAGTTCTGTACCTTGATTTATCTATAGTGGAGCTTGTACTTTAATTTTGTATCCCTTTATCCCTTTTCTTTTTCAGACTGATGATTTAAAATCTCCATGAATTAACTTACACCCGTAAAAATTAATGTGACTTAATTATCTTCCCTGCTTTTGCAAATTGAGTTTGGCCTCTGTGACCATCTTTAAATGATCACTGCCTTTCTGACTTGTTCTGTGAGGAACCAAAGTCCAGTGGTGCTAAGGCACATCCAAAAATGATAATAGGCTTTGAATGTGGAGAAGATTTTCAAAATCCATCTCACAGAAAATTACTAGCTGTGAAGAAGCAAAATTCAAATGTGTCTTGTTTAATGGCCTGCCTATTCCACACGGGGCATGGAAAAGAAGAAAGCATCAGAAGGTGAATTTGAGATATAGTGGAAAGGGTTATAATTGGAAACTACATTGCATCTCCTCCATCAGCTGATCAATCATGCTTCTTAGACGGCCCTAGAATTGGCATTATTTTGGCAGTAAATAATTTTAGGATTTTTAAAAAATTTATTTTCTGCTCTCAAAAATAGTAGAATACCTTTTCTTTGGCAAGTGTGGATTTTGTGCTAGTATCCATAAAGGCTTTTTGTTGCCAGGCTTGGTTGAACAATAACAAAAAAAACCAAAATAAAACTTTTTTTATCAGCTAGCTTTTGCTATCCATACTTAGATAAGAGCTGTTTGGGAAACTTTTCAGAATGGTTGTATTTTTCCTCTGCAAAATACCGATTTGTCAAAACAACATTTTTACTGTAATGTATTGGTCTGATATAATGTTCTGTGCAAAGATGCTGCCTAGACATCAGATGAGATGAAATTGTGTGACCCTCATTACATCCCAGAGCAGTCACCAGCCCTGTGTTTGAGGCACACAGCATTCAGACTGCCAGTCTGCTTGTGCTAAAGCCCAGACTGTCCTGGATTTGATCTGCCTCTCCTCCTCACTACACTGCTAGGTTTTGTTTCCCTCTGTTTTATCCCTTCCTTAGACCATGTCTCCTATGGCTCATTGTGGCCTAGGACCTTTGGCCAAGATTCTTCTCCAAATGATATGTTACCTATTGAGTGGAAACAAGACACTGGAACAGGGTGTCTTTCCTGGTGGACAAAGAGGGAGGTGTTATAAAGTCATTTTTACTGAAAACTGATTCTTTGCTAAAGTCATTTGGGCTCTTCATGAGGGCCTTTTGGAAGACTGGGAATTTAAACCAGTAGGAGAAAAGGAAAAGGCAGCATGTGCTGAATGTACTTTATATACACTTCGCTAGAGAGAGAGCTACTGTATATGAGAGGTTTTTGATAGCCAGGAACCGTATAACAAGAGCCAGGAGCTGGATGAAACTGGAAAAGTTCATCCTCAAAACAAGGTTTACTTTTAAAAAGAAAAAAACAAAATCAAAGTCCAACAATCCCTTTGCCCCCTCTCCCCCCGCTAAAAATAAACCTAGACATTGATCATCACGACAGTTTCCCACCAGAATATATAGTGGAACTTTATGGACTTCAAATTTAAGACAACTTGTTACTTTGAAAATAATTGGACTAGGCCTGTACAAGTTTTAGAGGAAGATGGGAGAACTGCTCTGTGACATCTTCTGCCCATGATAGAGCTAAAATTAAAAGTTCATTCCTGAGTGCCACTTTATCCCTAAACTTTCAGTTACTCAATCTCCTGTTGGTGGTACTGGTAATGAAGTTTTATTGACGCCTTTTAGATTTTACCAAGTGCATATTTATTCTGTGTGCTGTGCTGAAGAGTGTACTCTCTCCAGCAATAACATCTGCAAAAATTGCAAAATGCAGGCCTGAGAGTAAATGTCTTTTGCATGGTCAGTTTGCCTTAATTAGTTTGATTTTTTTTCCTTTGCTTTTGTTTTGCTCGAATCTGATTTAAATGCCCAATGCTAGGCACATAATTGAAACATTTTGGTCTCAGACTTAGACAGTCGTATGTTTTAACACAGTCTCTACTGCTCCCTGTATCTCCTTGCTCACATAGATGCTGCTTTCTTGTTTGTGTCATGCAAAACAGAACACATCCTGTGCTGTCGCTATGGGGCCAGAGCATAGAAGGGACTCCTCTGCAGGTCAGGGGAAACAGGTGTCCCTGTCCTTGGGAAACACTGACCTCTGCCATAGCACTGGTGCCCAGACAGAAAATGCAGAGCTGCTGTGAGCAGGCGGGACAGGAGCCAGGGGGTGCACGAGTGCGCTTCCCCTGCTGGTCACAAAGCTCTGACTTGGCACTGTGATGCCACCAATGCAGCCCCTGCAACCAGATGGCAGGTGGGCTTGAAAGATGGAGCTAATGATAAGTTGTATCATTACTGACATCACTGCATAGAGGGGATGATGGTTTGGAAAGGGAGGTGTTGCACTGATTTTCTTTACGTGGCAGCTTTGTGCTACCAGTCAAAGAAAAGAAGCTACAGATCTGTTTTTTTTTTTTTTGTGTTCTCATTGTATTTAGCATGGAGCCATCCCTACCACAATTTAGGAAGGAAAAAATCCCAACCTTGAAAGATTGAACTAAAAATTGCATCTGTGTGCTGGGAAAGCACAGGGGAAGCAAATTTGTATTACGTATGAAGTTAGCACAGTGGTGCAATAAGCTTCATAGAGGACTTGGAAAGTCCCCCTCCTCCACCTCCAGGGTTTGAAAAACACTTTTATTTCTATCTGAGGCATTCAGATAGAATAGGTTCACCCATAACCTATGTGATTGTAGCAAGTGACGTCTATGAGCCCAGCTTTCCCTCTGACTTTAAGTTTTGTGCCTCATTCATTTGTGATGTGCCTCCTCCTCACTTGAGCCAACACAGTCATCCAGGACAATGAGGTTCTTGGCCTATTCCTGGTTTGTGGGTATAATTTCAGAAGGAGAGACAGTTTAAGTGAACCTCAGTGCTGTTACAAAGGTTGGCTGTGAATACCCCACTTTCATAAGATCATAAGCACTCTTGCTTTGTGACACCAGTTCAGCCTCTCATTCTGTCTCCCACTTGTTCTTCTTGCCTTGACCTGAATCCAGACATCCTCAACTGCTCTTCAAACTGCCTTATGGGTGTCAGCTCCCATGACTTCTCCAACAGGAGGGACTTGCAGGGAGCCAGCTTTTCTGGGAAGCTTCAGACACGTCACTGCATCATGACAAGGCTGCTTTCTACCTAGCAGCTATGCCAGAAATGGGAGACAGCAGCAGGCTCAGCACAAGCCTGGACTTAGCAGTAGGTGTACTGAGTGAGAAGACATGGAAAAGCAGTTTGCTGCTCCCTTAATGCTTTGGAGGCCTTTCTCAGCCGCTGCTACAGGGTCCAATTTCAGTAGTGATGGAGACAGACTTGGAGCAGTAAGAAGAAAGGAATTTATATATCTAAAGTGGGAGGATTGGTGGTGACTATGAAATAATTTCTGCATGGCATGTTTTCATAAAGCTAAAATTCTGAGTTTCCTGAAAGATAGAATATTTGGAAAAAGGAGTTTTGACTAATTATCTCAAGATAATTGAAGGGCAACAATAGTACTATCTCCCTTCTGCATAGAGGAAATACCAGGTATGGTTTTGTTTCTAATTTAAAAACAGAGTTATCCAAAACTAACTTTAACACTCTAGGGGCTGATGCTAAACTTGGTGAGAGTAAGATGATAATCTGCACTTTTGAATGTGAGATCAAACCACTGGGACAAGAGAAATTAGGAATTAGATGCATGCTATCAACCAACATGACTTTGAAGAGTTTGTCCTGTCTGCATGATGTACAGTTTGTTGTTTGCTTTAATCAAGAGATTGGTAAGAATTTGTTACATGGTTGTGCAGTATGACTTGGTACCACAGTTCAGATTAAGTGTTCAGCTGAGATCATGTTAAATGTAGAAGATATGGTAGAAACAAGATTTTCCTTAGTACGTTTTTATTAATAGCTTCTGATAGAAGGATAAGTTCAGGCAAAGACTAAAAGGGGAAAGGAAAAGCAATACAGTATTATTTGCATAAGCTATCACAGTGGAAAGCCAGGATAGTGAGGAACTGGTTGGAGAGAACTTCAGTGGTAGACTGGAAGGAGCATTTCTTCAATGTGCAGAGCTTATATTCCTTTAGTTTTACTTCTAAGTATGTTGTAAATCTTTAGTAGATAAATATGAAAAGAAAATAAATTTTATAATTTTCCTATAGCTTGAACTAGTTGTTTTGGTATTGTTTTTGATGCTGTTGACAGTGTGCTGCTTTGAATAGGGTTAATACTTCTATTTATGTTTAAGTGTGATCTAAATTACCCCACATTCTGAAGATGATGCAGCTTTTAATGATACAAGGAAACCAGACTGTAGACTTATCATTTGTGCCATTTCTGTGATTTGTGTGTTTGCTATGTATCCACGTGGGTCTCAGCCAGTATAGGTCTGTGCTCAGCTCTGCTGAAGCCAAGGTTCACTTCAGCCTGTCTGCTCACTATTGGCTTTCTTGAATTTTGTGTAGAACATTGTACAGAAGAGACCAAGTGCTTAGGTAAGAGAACTCTTGAGGGCCACTGCATAGCCAGAAACATGAACTGGTTCAGGAGATCACATTGGTTAAAAACAGAGCAACAGAGGAATTTTCACAAAGTTCTGATATTTTCCCCTTCTGATATCTATCCTGTTCTTAGTGATACATGGGAAGGAGATGGGTGACCCCTGACCATGGGAGATGTCACCCTCGTGGGTCCTGGGACGGCTCAGTTTGGTGGGTTGGAATTAAATGACATTCAAGAGAGCAGACATCAGCTTAGACACTGCTGACTGGAGTGCTGGTTTAATGAGACCCTCTTGGTTTCTGCTCAAAACATTTTGATCTGATTTTTTTTTTTTTTTTAATACGTTGAAAAACAGGGGTATTTGAACATTCAGATGACTTGATTTACTGTATAAGACAGTTGGCAAGTGAATTTGCCAAACAATATTTGGATTTGATTTTTATTTTAAAATATCTGTTAAGTCACCACTACTGTACAAAAAAGAGGACAGATTTTACTAACTATAAACCCTTCCTATATTGTCTATGCCCAGAGAGGGAGAAGCTGCTTGAGGGAGAACTATTTTTTTCCAAAAAATCTGTATTTAGACTATGCATTTGTCACTTCTGTGCTGCTAGATGCTAGTAGATTATTGCATTCTTTCCAATTATCTGAACAGCCCTCAGGTCTTTTAAAATAAATAAGATGTCAGGGTTTGCTGACTCCATCAGGAAAGTCTGTCCATTTTTAGTTTTAACTATAAAACATGCACCTTAATCTTAAATATCATGTAAGTTGCCATTATTATCTCAGAGTCAATAGTACCATTAAAATTTTCTCATCTTTCCAACGAGAAAATAGCTTAATTTTTCTCCTTGCTGTTTTGGCCTATATGGAAGTCACGCAAGGCTGAGAAAATGTCCTCCATTGAGCAATGGGTTCAATGTGCAGTAGAGCTAAAGGGCTGGACTGTTATGGGAGCTCAGCTCCCACTAGCCACACTTCATCTCATTAAACACTTAATTGTGATAAGAAGCACTGTCCCTTTTGATAAGACAACTGTTTAAATAGGTGAAATCAAAAGAAATAATCTGTCATGTTAGTATCTATGGTATTGCATTATTTTGGTATTGGTACATTGCATGTCTGTTTTGCACACAGCTACCTAAGTAACTTCTGCACAGGCTGCCTCTGTGCTAAACCTGAAATCTTCCCAGGTAGAGCTATCTTCTTTCTTTCTTCTGAAATGGACTTAGTTTTTCAGTCTGCCTCTTCTTGCTCTGTAAAAACCAACATGTTGTGAGGAGGTTTTAAATCAGGATTAGCCAATCCTAGTTTTATTAGGAAAGAGGAAAGAAATTAAATCAGACTGCCTGTCATGAAGAGACCCTGGACAGAAATGGCCTTGGCACATCTGCATTAGTAGAATCACTGTGGTGCTCTATGCTGGCTCTAAAATCCTTTTTCATGGTGAAACATCACACAATTTTTTCTTGTGCTCTTATAATATTATGATTACTTTACTCACTATAAATCTTAGACTTTTGGATTTTGAAAGAGAGAAATATTTTCAAAAGGTACCTGATTTCTTCTGATTGTGTGAGGCAATGTCACACCATAAATTATCCTGCCTGATATATTAATGGCAAACATTGATTCCAACTGCAAGGGCATGTGTTGCTTATACAAATGTCTGACATTGGATGCAAGCCACCTTTTTACCATGTTAATTGAAGATGGATAGTGAGGACCTGAGATCAACAAATGGGCCTGTTTATCATGTTGTTAAAACTCAATCTGTCTGACACTGAAATGTTTTTCAGCTCCTTAAAATGAAAGGGAAACTGTCAGCCTGAAAATCACACGTCTAACAGAGCTGTCATCTTTTTCCTTTTCACAATACTCCTTGAATAAGAGCTCAAACACTGTAGCTGGGAAAAAAAAAAAAAAAAAAGGCTAGAAAATGCAAAATTGCCTTTTATGGAGATGTGGAAAATATTGTCCAGGTTGGACTGTGGTGGAACAGATCCATAAGCACTGACTCAGCTCTGTTCCAGTGTTCTTATGCCAGCCATGGGAGTGCCTTTGGGTTTTGGGGAGGCTTGGGACAAGAGAGATAAGTGTGTACTGAGCTGTGAGCATTATCCCTCCAGAAGTCCCAGAAAAGTGCCTCAATGTTCATTGGTGTTGATGGCACAGTGTCATTTCATATGGATCTTTTGTTATCAATGATCAACAGTACTGCTGCTTCTTCCCAATCTGAAAATTTTATTGTTTGATGCCACACAAATGTCTGTGAACTATTAATAGTTCCCTTCCTCTACAGGACTGATGCTGCATTCCTTGCTGTATTAAGATCTGGCATCTAGGTTGTTGGACTCCTGTTTGTCTGCTACCACAAGTAGCCCATTTTTTTGTGTCACTATGAATGTTAAAAAGTCATCCCTGAGTTGTTTCTCCTTGCAATACTATGGAGGAAACTTGAGTTTTCAATTTCTAAAGTCTTATGAATGAACTAAAAAAACCTCTACAAAGAGTAGCCCAAGGGGATGCAAGCTAATTGTTCACTAGTAGCTGATGGCGAGCTAGGGAAAATACAATTATCTGGAAAATAATTTGCAAAACACTGACTTTTGCTTCTCCCCACCCCCATCTCCATGGGTGTCCAAGGGGAAAAAATCCCTTATGCTGTATGGGCTGAGGAATGGATTTGTGCACAGTGTTTGTCTTCTCTTGACTACTTCTGCTTGGCTATGTCTCCCTTGAGAGGGTGTATGAGCCCTTCACAGGCATGACTGTGTGTGCTCTCTGGGCTTCCTGAGCTATGGGTTCGTTTTTATCTAGACATGCAAAAATAGTATTACCTCTCTTAAGCTGATTTATCCCCCTCAAGCACAGTGTTTCTTTAAGTCAGGCGAGAACATTTAGGAATATCTTAAACTGTGAGATTTTAACGTATGTGTTCATTAATTTTAATGCCATTCAGTCAAAGTCTGAGATGTTTTCAATTCATGCTGGTGCTTCCCTCTTGCTGCATTACACTGAGATATGAAGTGGCGGAAGATATTCCAAGGGATGTATGTGAATGTGGATAAGTTGCTGTAGGTCTGGTAATTTGAGGAGGTGTCTGATTTACACTGGTCACAGGTCTGTCTTCACTTCCCATTTACATTAATGGGCATCTGGCTCCCCCGATATAACATGAGGAAAATTGGTCGTACAAAGATTAACACTAGAGTGATCATAATATCCACTGGTTGTTGCAATAAATCTGTTTATCAATAGACTCTAGACACATTCAATATTGGTGTGTTTCATAACAAATTACTGTAAGTTGCTGTTCTGTTTTATTCCCTTATTGCATTTTCACAGCACATTATAGGAGTGATAAAATTCCGTGAGCCATAACTCCTAATGGCAGAGATGATCAATTTGACTTCCAATTTGGAAAAAAAAAAACCCATACACAGTATACACTCTGCTCTAGTGCAGAGTAACAGTTGTGCTTGTCTTTCTGGCAATATTGGAGCATTAGCAGTAATGATTAACAGTAATAGCTTTTAATGATAATTTATTTCTACGTAAGGAAATATATTTGATTCATTGGTCTTGGAACTAATGCCAACAATATCATACAAGTATGTGAGAATGTGCATCTTTGAATACATCCATAATTCAGAGCATCCCTGACATCTTTTTAAGGCACAAGAAGTTGTTCACAAAGAGAAGAAATTTTGCCCATGGTTTGTTCTACCAGTGCCTGGTAACCAATGGCAGTCTGTGTGAAAGAAAGTTAATAACTTAATTTCAAAGTTGAGCTTACACTGCTCACAGCATCATCATAGTTCTGCATTGATGGGAGTATTTTTTCTTTTTATTCTTTCTTAAAATTTTCATTGAGAAGTTGTTTGAGAAGTGAGCTGGAAGCCCTTTGGAGCAAAGGTTATGAGAGTTTGGGTGTTTCTCTTTTTGCCAACTAAGCAAAGCAAAAGCTACACTGAAGCCTTCCAGTGATTCCTCCATAGCACTTAAAAGTGCATCTCCCATTTGCAAACTATTGCCTATTCAAATCTATTTAATTTACAATTAACAAGACATCTCTTACTCTTTCAACTTAATTAAAGAGCTACTGACTCTTAGAAGGATTGAAATGCAATAAAGAAGATAACCTAGTTAGGGTATAATTAAGGAAATTTACGTAAGTAATAAACATGGTATTGCTGCCTTCTAAAAAAAAATTACCCTGAACTTGTGTTAATTTCTAGAAAAGCTTATCTTAAAATAAGTGTTCAGACATTTAATTAGAATAAGGCAAGGTAGCTATTGAGAATTAATTATATGTAATTTCCTTTAAGCAACCATTGAAAGCACAGCATACCAAATGGCCTCTGTGTGATCTGTCGGCAAGCCAGGGCTTTAACCTCTGTGTCTTGGATTAACCCCTTCTGCACAGCCACTGCTTTTAACTAAATCCTACAGGTGCTTACTTCATACTCTCCAAAGAGGAAAATTGAAAAGTGGTTGGAAGTATGAAATCAAAATTATCTCCTTGTTTAAACACTCACTTGACCTTGGGTTAAAAACACAGAGTTCATTTTTCAGGACGCTGACTGGAGCAGGATGTAAGGGACAAAGCATTGTTGCTGCACACTGGTGGCTGGTACTTATTTTGCCCTGAGTATTATAAGTCCAGTAAGCAGAGCTGCATGGGCTTATACTAAACCAGAAAATATTCTTATTAGGGAAGAGGATTTTGTTGCCAGTCCTAACAGGGGTGTTATCTGCCATGAGTTTCAAGATGTAACCCCACTTTACTTTGAAAATTGTTTGGCTTTTTGAGTAGGTGAAAAAGAGCCCAAGCATTGGTAAGTGAATACTTGGTGCAGAGGTGAGCCTGCAACGTGCTCACTTGTGCTGCAGGAGAGCGTGGTGGCTCCTTACGGACCACCATGGTTACCGCTTGTGCGGAACAAATCCCTAAAGCACCACACTTGGGTTTCTTGTAGCTCAGCTTCGCTTCAACCCAGTGAGTTTGCAGCTGTCTGCTTGGCCAGTGGTGTGTGAAAGTACGGTCCTGAAGCTGCTTCACCACCGCCAATGCTAATTGCTTTGTTCCCATGTGTGCCTTGCTGGATGCAAGGAACGCAGCGTTTATTGTGCACAGGGACTACAGGGAGAAAGATTCGGGGTTTTTTTGGTTCCCATGCTATTAGGCTGGGGATGAAGGTAGCACAGCCACACATTTAAATGATGTGATGGTGGCAGTTAGAGCTATTAGTGCTGGTGACAGAATGGCAGATGCTTTCTGATTGAAAACAAAAAAAAAAATCTCTCCCACAAATTACATTAAGCCCTTCTTTGCATTTTGAAAGGCGATATGTGCTTTTACACCTGCCATAACTGTCAGTGGCATGTGCTGACTCTAACCAAGCAGACTTCTGCAAATTCATGATCTGGGCTGGTGCTTCCACATACAGCCACACTTTTCCCTGCTCTGAAAAATTCTTGCCTTGTTTGCTGGTTGTGCTGCATGCAGGTTCATTCTGAGGGGGAAATTAGGACTTTCCCAGGAAGGGTCATGCTTTTCATCTGCTTTTATGGATTTCAGAGATGCCTGGTTTTAATTTTGGAGTTTTTTCATTTTTATGAAAGGGTCTATTATAGCTACTTATATTTGAACGGAATGTGTAATGTTTCTATTTCTACTCTAAACTATGGTCGGAGCATAATTCATCTGATTCTGTACATTGTAATCTAAAAAAACCCTGAAGAACAGATGCTTTATTTCTGTATTCAAACTATTCTTGTCTGGACATCTCATTTTGATTGGTGGTTAAAGTGCCTTGAATCAAAACAGGTATTTGGAGGCCATCAGGCCAAGTCTTCTGTCAGTGCAGTGACACTGCTTTGTTAGATGTGGGACTTGATATATTTATATGCCTGGTAGCAATGTAACGAAAGATGACAGATTAATTACTGCTGGAGTTGGCCAAGCAGAGGACACGGTGCTCTAGCAGGTGGCCCATTCCCCATGTGATAGATCATGTTTGTTCAAGCACTCAGAAACTCATTAGGTTCAACCTGAGTTATTTGGTAGAACTGTTATTTAGGTAATTGCTGCTGCATTGTTTGGGTGGGCTTGTGTTCGCAAGACATTTAGAGGAGGGGTATTGGGGTCTGCTGAGCTGCAGGGCTGCAAAAGTTGTTCAGCTGAAGGGGGTTAATCCAGCTGGAAGCGTAAGAGTTGCAAAACCCACTTGGAGGGGTGTCCTTGGCTTGCGTTTCTCTAAACAACCATTTGGTTCCTTTACTGTTAAAAACTTCCAAAGATGAAAAGCTGGAGAGGTAACTTATTTAGAGTATTTTAGAGAAAGGAAAAAAGAAAACCAAGAAAAAAGAGAAAGGAAGAACTTTCCTTGTCCCAGCGCATTTGGAGCAGAAGAAGGAACCTGAGTGGAAATGTGTTGGTAAGGCATGTGGTCTGGAGCTGCCTTTGACAAAGAGACAGAAACACTTTTCCTCCATGCTGTGGTATGAAGGACAAAGGCTGGGGCATTTTTTAGTGGTATAAAAGGATAGCAGGTGCTGCTTGGACAACCTTTCCTCTGTCTGCCATGCTCTTCAGGGATTTCAGTATTTCTTACTTGGGCTCAGGTGCTTGTTCTGCTCTTTTACCTGCTTCAGCTTTGTTGTGGTGCCTGCCCACTGCAATGGAAATTATCACTGGTAGGAAATGTTTACGAGAAAGAACAGAATAATTTATTACTAGGAAAAAAAAAAAAAAAGAGAGAGAGAGAACATTGTTCCTCCAGTCAGATGTTTATTTAGTTTTTATTTAGTGGCTGCATATCAATTATCTGTTTGAACAGGTTTCATTACAGAAAGTGCAAAACCCCTGAGCACATTTTAAAATATGCTAATCCTTACTTAGGCAGGAAATGGAAAAGGCTCACTTACAGTTTAATTTCTAATCCATGTGGGCTGCCATGTTGTATGCTGGGACATAAATAGAAAAGTTGGAGAGGACAGCTCACTCACAATAAACAGGTGCTGTTGCTTTGCTTTTCTGCTTATCCACTCTAATCATGTGTCATAGCACAAGCCACAAAATGTTGGGCACAAACTCTGCCAAAACCATTCTATTCTGTGTTTTTCCTTTTGAGGGATAACATATGGGCAAGAGCTTGTAAATCATAATTGATGAGGAGGGACTGAACAGGTTCCTATCTGATGTGGTGAGGACCTGCACAAAGAGATGCTACAATCCTTTCCTTTGGCTGGCCATATTAATAGAACAGGATCAGCACATAGTCCTGCAGAATACCCAAAAAAAGCAAAACCACATTTCCTGCTCAGATTCCTGCTGCTGCTGCTGCAAATGCACTGGGACAAAGAAAGTTCTTCCCTTTTCTTTTTTCTTGGTTTCCTTTCTCTAAAACAGTCGTGTTGCACTAATGAGCTCCCCCTCCAACTTTTCCCCTTTAGTAGTTTATAACATTAATGAAACCAGCTAATTCCTCTCATAAAATATTTATTCATTCAAGGCCACAAATTCTGCTATCAGGCCTCCCATATCAGTGTTTAGTCAGTTGCCTGATGCTGTTGTTTTCTGAGTGATACAAATATTATCCTGTACCTTTTCAGACCCAGGCGTGGGCTCCTCCCCTTTTAGATTTCTGGAAAGAAGATAGACTTTGCAAACTTTCAAGTGCAAATCTTTCTTGAAATACCTGTCTGTGTAGTTATACGAAAATCAAGAGAGGAAGGCATGTTAGGAGCCTTGAGGGAAAATCCAGCTGTAGCAGGACATGCAGAGTCAGTCCTGGGCCCAAGCAGTGATCCAAAAAGGGACATCCTTTTTTCAGGACTGCTGCTAACCCAGCCTTGGCAGGGCTGTGACAGATATTTGAAGTGATGGGACACAGGGTATATTTGATATAGAGCAGCAGAGTTTAATTATGGACAAGAATCAACTTTATATTCATAGGGTGATAAATAAATAATATGTATGCACTCACACAGGGACAAGAACATTTTTCTCAAGTGAAAGAAATAAAATCAGCAAAACAGAAATTAAAAATGGATCTATTTAGCAGAGTTTCTGGTTATGTGATGAAGGCATCAGTTGGTGGGCTCGATCTTTCTTTTTGTCAGGGAGTCACTCACATCTTGGCTAAAGGCTATGAAATGGTCTGGAGTCACCTATCTCATTCTCTGATCTCTGCTCTGAGATTTCCAGCTAGCATTTTTTCTCCTCAAGGGGTGAATTGAGCCTGGGGAGGCTTAGCAGCAACCGAGAGCTAAAAAGGACAAGAGGGAAACCGGAGGAGTTGATTTGAGAAAGGAAAGTGCAACAGTATTCTCTCTGGTTGGCTGAGCCAGGGGTACAACCCAGCACATACCTATTCAGCAGGAGGCTCTTTAATATGGGTTAGCTTTTAATTTGACCTTTTCAAAAAGAGCTGGGCATTTCACGTAGGAGGATCATGTATCAATGCTACAGCTGCTTTTATGTTTTCCTAATTTCAGGAAATGTCTCTTAAACAGTGGGTGCTTCTGACAAAGTTCCTCTCTGAAACACACATGCTTCTTCAAGATAAGGTCTCAACTTTCACATACAACCTGATGTTTCTTGTACTTGCAGCTATGGACATAATTTTAAAAATAGGAAAGAAATAATCTGAAATTAAAAAATGAGTGAAAAAATCAGCATGTTATGCTTTCAACAAAATTATTTAAGTTTTACTCTTGGATTTGGGGAGTGGATTTAGGCCTCATGTAATAATGATTTCAATATATGGTGCTATCAATACTGTGTTAAAAAAATGAGGGAACTAACAAAGACTGACAGAAAATGGCACCTTGGATGCATCAGGGATTTGGGTGGCTTTCATTTGTCCACTGATCACTTTTGCATGTTTCAAAAGGACTTATTCCTGGCTATGGCCTGAGTGGGTGCTTTGCTAAGAACCAAGCTGCATTTATTTCTAGAAAGAAAATAAGAGAATGATCACACTAAAATGAGTGTGTGTGTGTGTGTGTGTGTGTGTATCTGTATGTATGTGAAAGATTAAAAAAATATATATAAAGGGAGCCTTAGGTCATGCTTACTGTAGCCTAGCTCCATGGGGCACGGCAACTTCTTGGTGTTTGGTGTTCCTTCTCTTCCTTTATCCCCTGCACTCAGCAGCTGCCTGCCCCAGCACCTGGGAGGAAATCAGAAAAATGCTGCCTTGGCAGAGGAGAGCTTGACAAGCATGGAAGAATTCATTTTTAATTATTTTTTTCTTGTTTAAAGAAGACAGAGAGAATGTAGCGTGGAAGAACAAGATCTGGAACAAATTGCTAACTGTAGTATTAATCATTTTTGTCTTGTTTATAAGTTTGGTTTTTTAACCTTGGCTGACGGACCTACACGAAAAGTCCTGTAGCAAGGATTAAAAGAGCAGGCAAAAGCGTGATAGAGGCATTGCTTTATTTTCATGTGACCTAGGAGGTTTTTCAAAGTTTTCCAGGAGGTGTCAGCAGTACCTTAAACCTTTCATTTTCTGTGATGGAGAGTTATGACAAACTTCTTTTTCAAAATTAAATAAAGGGACTAATCTCATGCTAAGGAAATAGTAAATATCATCATCCAGTCCTACCCCTGAAGAGATGAGTCCTTGCTGCTGGCTCAGGCTAGGTTTGCAAGCTTTTGGGCACTGCATGTTTTGGCAGGGCTTCTTACTACCAGACTCTTGGCTAATGGGCTGTGTTGGCATTGTTTTCCTTCCTGTGTTCTTGGTAAGCATCAGCCCTGCAGCTGGCTCTGGTGATCTTCTTGTCAAATCGTGGTACTTGGCAACTTCCAAGTCCTGCAGAACCTGAGCTTTCATTACCATAAAGCAAATTTTTGCCCAGCTCCTGTGAGAAAAAGATTGAAAAGTATAACCATGTGTGCATACATCAAAAGATAATTAAAATAATTTCTTAAATTTTTTTTCTTAACAAAAATAAAAAGTTTTGAGATTGGAAGTGCTGCTTTTTGGACGAGGAGAGAAACAGCTCTATTTATATTTTTTTCATTGTCCATAGCTGGCTTTCATAGGAGCTGTTAGGATAATCTGCTCCAAGTTCTCAGCTGGTGTCAGCTGGCAGAGCTCAGCAGGCATCACAGAGGCTGAGCCACATTATACTGCTTTAGAAGCCAGGAAAATAATCATAATGACAGAGAGAACACTTTCCACCTGAGGATCAGAAAGGAGACAGGCAAGCCTATGGAACCTGTGAGGGAGAGCATTACTGGAAGTGGCACTCAGTTCAGCATCATGCATCTTTTTGTAATAATAAAAAAAAAAAAAGGAGGGAGGATGCACAGACATAATCTGGTGCAACTGGGAACAGAAAATGCTGTGCTTCAAATCCTGCTGTTGGTTGCAGCTATGTTAGTGAGAGACATAGGTGATTTTGCCAGTCTCAATGTTTTCAATCTGTTTTTACATGGCTAATTAGTAAAGAAAAAGGGTAATAAGTGGAATAAAAACTTGACAACATTTTATTTCAGGGCTTGCTGTGAGAAGGCCTTTTATAAAAAGTACAGGCTTTGCAAGGAGATAGAGATTTGCTATTTCAAAATCCAGCTGAGTCCAATAAAATCAGGCAGATTGACAGGCAATGAAGAATTACAGTCAATTTACTTTTGAAAATTAGTACCATTGGGTAGATAGTGGGTAGATTCACTCACTAAGGTCTGCTTTGGGACTGTTTGATCCAACTCTTCTATGTGATCATAGATATCTCTTTAAAGTATCATCATACTGACACATGATTTTTCACATTGCAATAATTAAGTGCTGGGATGCTCAATAAATGCTGGAGAGAGCTTGGGTGGATCA
Organism: Taeniopygia guttata; assembly: GCF_048771995.1. Lineage (NCBI taxonomy): Eukaryota > Metazoa > Chordata > Aves > Passeriformes > Estrildidae > Taeniopygia > Taeniopygia guttata. Next base: position 44,491,066 of record NC_133028.1, on the reverse strand, counting down.
CAGCAAGTACTGAGCTAAGAAAGCCACGCTGCTGTGATGTATGTTTGCTTAACCTCTTGTACTTGGTTCTGGAAGGATATTTTATGAAATTATCTTTTAAAATAGGTCAGTTGTGTACATATAATCAAGATGTTTGCCCATGAGTTAGACTGGCTTATTAAAAAAAGCACTGTACAGTTCAAACCATTAGTGGCCAGCAGAGTTAGAGATGAAAAAGAAGATAAATCTCATGCGTAGGATTGTGTGAGATGGAAGGTCCGCTGCAGAGTGTCTGCCTGAGTCTTACCCCATGCTAGCAGGTTTGGAAAAACAAGTTACATCAGCCCAGAGCTAGTGGAGCCTAGCCAAGTCCAGCTCTTTCTCATGTGAGTTTTGTCATATATAATAAACTTGCCCTTGCTAGAGAGACACTGATAAGGTTTTTCCTGTCAATGCCAGCTTGCAAGAAACTTGTAGGAAGCATAAAACAGAGAAGGTAAACCAAAACTGGGCAGGGGCTCAGTACATGATCACTGCACACACATAAGCTTTGTTTCCCCCAAACCTCAAATTTCTTAGGTGTCAGCCTCTCAGCTGAGCTGTCTGAAAGGAGGAAGAGGAGAAGACAGTGAAGGCTAAAACCCAATGTTAAGATGTACACTAGTGAGTTTATAAGGGCAAACAGAGTAACTGTGTGAGAGCAGAAGTGCAAGGTGAGGTTTTGGGGGAGATTGCAGGAATCCAGTCTCTTTGCATCATCCCTGTCCAGCCTTTAATCCTGCTTGACAATTGCACTTTGTCATGCTTGGCTGGAGTATTAGAGGAGAGGGGATCTTTTTTTCAAAATTTAACTTTTCCTTTTTTTTTCTCCTCTTTTTTTATTTTTCCCCCTTCTGGACATTCTTTCAGGAGCATATCCTCTCTGCCTGTCTTGCTTGGAAGCAGTGCGCCTGCGTGCTGCAATGCCCTGAGCCGTGCTTGACGTGTCCCCAGGAAACCTGGCCCCACGTCCATTGGGACTGAATTTCAAGGCATATCCCTATTAGCTTATTTTGATGTTTTTATCTTTCCGTGATCGGGAACCATTCTCTGCAGCCAAAACAGACACTTTCCCGATGGCATCAAGTGAATTTTTAGCTCTCCTCTGAGGAGAGGCCTTCAATAAAAGATGAGCCGCTTGCCACGCTGACTGGCTGGAGCTCTGCGGCGTCTCCGGCGGTTCCTGCCTTTTGCTGTAAGTTTACACTTGTATGAACATCGGCTCGGCTGCCCCGCGCTGCTGTAAGTGGAGGTTTGCACGCAAACATGGCCTCCACAAAAGCCACCTCAGGCGAAAGCACTTCCCAGTGCAGCGTTACCCCGCGTCTCCAGTGGGTACCGCTGCCAGGGGTTTGGCAGTGGGGCATGTTTTAGTCATGAAGGACTGGGGGGCCCTTCCCTCCCACCTCCCCCCTGACCAGGGAGAGTGGCAGGTTTGCTCCAAGGCACTTGAGAGCAGATTGCCCGTGATTTCTGCGGAGGCGCACATCGCCGCAAGGAAGTTTGACTCAGCCATGGGAGTGTTTGTTGAAGGTTTGATACACGCAAACCTTGTGTGAAGAAACACTATGGAAGGCCCATCTCCCTCCTTTAACTCCTGAGCTCACACCTTCAGTTCCTTCAGCAAATAAACCCACCAGTTTTCTTCTGCAGCTTGGGAGGTACAGAAGGTCTGTGGGTCATTCAGCTTCCTCTTTTACTGAAGCGGAAAATCCATGGGAAGTTCCCAAATGGGTACACACACACACAATAAATCCTGTTAGATTTTGCACCTGCTGAAACCTCCTGGGTTTTTTTTCTTCATGAGGCTAATGCTTCTGTCTTTCTGCCCTTAATTACAAGTTGGGAAGCTCTTTGTTGCTTCAGGGCCACCCCTGCACTGTGGCACAGATTTCTGGAAATGTCCCTGCATGTAGCAGTTCCCACCAGCATACAGCTTTTTGCCCAGAGTCTGTAAAATACAGATGAAAAGATGTGGATCCTGCATGGCATAAAACCCACAACTTTTGGTCTCACCCAGGTTGCATGTTTAATGGGAAGTGTATAGAGAGGTGAGGAGGACCAAGTGAGGAGGCCCCACAAGAGGTTTGGGGCAGAAGCATGTGTGAAGAGGGCATGGAGAAGAGAAAAACCATTGTCTTGGCAAAATTCTGTGAAGTTGGTGGAACTATGCTCTGAGCTATTTCAGTGCTGTTGTACCCAAAATGTAATTAGATCTGTGTGCCACTTAGTAGTTGTTAAGAGTTTTTACAACTCCTTTATGGGAATTTCAGAAGCAGGCTGAGACTGTCCTACATCCCAGGTAGAGAGAACTTGGCTGGATAATAATGGGCTGTCCTACTTGTTTCCCTGTGCCATGCAGCCATCTGCATCCACGTCCTGGGGGAGGCATATTTCAAGGTAATGCTGAACCAGGTTACCAAAGGAGAAATGCTGGAAGTTTTCAGGAGATGAGACTTGGGGTGTTTTAGGAACCTGCAGGGTAGGGGAGCCAGTGGAGGGGGGGAGAGGGATACTCTCAGCAAAGATGCTGAAGCTACTTAGCTAAAGGGGAGATGATTAGCTTTGCAGGGGGACTGACTTTTTGGCCAAATATTTGATTGTTCTTTAGCAACTTATCCTTCCACAGCTGTTAGCACTGCAGCAAAGCATGTGGGAAAATGCTGCTAATAAAATGGGAGTTGATAAGGGGAAACTTTTCACAAGCAGGTGGCTCCTTGTGGTCCCAGGACCCACTGAGTTTCAGTGAAGTTTATTCAGTTGCTCAGGAGCTTTTGAAAAATTACTGAAAGTCTCTCCCCTCTCATTATTGTGGGCTCCCCAGCAGGTAGCTCAGGTTTCTATAATCTTTAAATCAAATATGACAGCTTTTCTCCTGTATTGGTTTTCATTTTCACACCAACTTCAGGATGGATATTTCTCTTACTCTTTGTTGCCACTGGACTGATGTTAACCATTTTAAAAGAAGCAACAAATATTATCTGTTTTTGTATTCAGGTGTTCCAGCTAATTCCAATTGCTGCAGCTTTGGGTAACTCTGGAGATTAAAAAGGTAGTGCTTTAAAAGGAAAGCCAGATCCATGCTAAATGTAGTAGTATTATTTATGACTGTGTTTTCTTTCTATTTCCCAAAATCTCCTCCATAAAGTCAACATTTGGCATTAAAATCTATCTTAAGATATCAGGCTGAAGTGTGTAAGGAAAAAAACAATAACCAGCAGAACATTTTCATTACCCTGGAACTAAAAAAGTCCACTAAGAAATAGTGGAATGTTTCCTTGAAGCCTTTTTTTTTTTTTCACCTTTCCGTACATATTTTCTCAAGCAGTTTAATCAGGCTAAAGCTTAATTTATCATTTGGGTTTTTTTTGTTTTGTTTTGTTTTTTTTTTTTTTTTTTCCTCCTACAGTGGTTCCTGACCTTTTGGGAAATTGCTTATTTAAAACGTTGCAAAGAAAGTGCTGTCAGTTATTTATTGGGTTTTATGTCATGATTTGGGAAAACTGACCTTGATTTACTTGTGCCATTAGAGACTGCGTGAAAGGAATAAACAAGCATTTTTCAATAGCATCGCTAAGTAAAACCAGCAGTCTGTCAGTCACTTTTTTCCAGGTTGTGTACTTGAAAAAGTAGGTAAAAAAATTAATTGGCTTGTTGATTTTATTGATAGATCCAAAGCGACTTTAGTTCACTGGTTAGTGAATATTTCCTCACTAAGATCAGTATTTAAAATTCTTTCCTATATAGTCCAAACTGCATAAGCAGGAATGGGAATGGAGAGGTGCTCAGAGCCTGGTGCTGTGGGAAGAGGTACAGTGCGAGATTGAAATGAAAAGGCAATTATTTCGTTTTTAAACCGTTCTTTAAATAAATGTGCAGCTCTGCAGGACACTGTGAGAATCACCTCTTGGGGTCTGGGAGGGCAAGCACTGCCACCAAATATTTCTTTGCATGGTTAATCCCTTTGGGAATTCTCATGTGCTTGAAATGAGGTGCCTGCTTTGAGTACCTTCCCCAGTCAGAGGCACGGCCAAGGAATAACAATGATGTCGATGGCAAATGCAGCAGGAAATAAGCTGAAGATCAGGAGTGTTCAACACCCTGTGGCTACCCATGTTACCAGGCATTTGCACATAATTTTTAAGACTTTCTCCTGCTCCCGGCATTTTCTTTCCACACAAAAGCTTCGGGCAGAATCCTAATTTCCTTTCCCCTAAATAATTGTTCCAGCATATCTGGTGAGTTTTTTAAGTAGAAAAAAAAAAACCCTATAAATACATCTAGCACCCACTTCTCCATTACTCCATCCATTCCTCATTGATTAGGAACTGGAGAGGCTCAAGAGGTGCTCACAAAGGACTGATTACAAAGTCAAGGAAAATGAGACATTCTCCAAAAGGGCTTCTCATCTGCTGCTGTATGTGCTGCCGTACTTTTCCTGCAACTCTGGACCATGCCTGTAATAGCTTTGCACCTTTTTCTTTTTTTTTTTTTTTTTTCTGAAGAACTCACCGAACAGGATGCTTATTCTGGGAAGCTCATTTGAGAGGCTGGAGGTATTTTTTGAGTCATTCCCTACGTGTTTAACATGAGCAAATATTTTAGAGCTCCACTCTGACAGTTTTAAGTAAATATAACTCTAATTTCACTTCACAAAAAGTATCTGGATGTTTCACCTGTAGAATAAAAGAAGTGGTTTTCTTCTAGACATTTCTAACCCCTACCTTCTGTAAGCAAAGCCTCTTTGCATTTTGTATTTTAAAAAGAGTTTAGAGAAAGTGTTTACAAATTGCATCGTGTGCAGTCTGAGGTAGAATGTAGGCTGCCTGTATTTTGTGGGCATGATAAATACAGCTTTTGATGAGTGTCTCAGCTGTAGGTGTTAAGTGAAGCAGAACAATAACAGCAAAAACTTCAAATTCATGTACTTTCACCTTCCCTCCAGATTCTCACTTGAGAATGAAAAATCAGCAGTAAGGGCAGACAACTGGACTGTGTTTGCAATAGCAAAAGAGAATGTGGAATCTTCTCATTCGGGCAAAAACAGGTTAAAAAATACCAGATTGTGGCATAATTACCAAATTACGACATCTAATTTGTAGGTTTAACTTGCTAATTATGTGTGATACATGGGTTGTGAAGGAAGAATACCAAGCACTAGAAGCTTTCCTTTTGTCTTTGGGAATTTGTTTTGGTTAGGGGGAGGAAGAGGAAAAAAATCTGTCTTTACCACATGCAACTGAGCCTTATTCTCTTGTGTCAGGTGGAATAAAAAGTAACTAAACAGAGTGGTGGGTGATGTGTTCGTTTTAAGAGAAATAGTGGGTGTGATAGGCATTTTGCTGGGTTTACGTGTCTCTAATGTATGTACATATGCTTTTGTGGAAAATAAATTCTTTGAGTGAAGACTAGCACCCTGAAGTTTTTATTGGCAGACTGTGTTTCCAATGGCTGTCAGGAGTGCCGGTGTCGATATTTATGATGAATTTGTGTGTAAGTGTCAGCCCTGTCTGGACAGACAGTTGCTCCACATTTTTTTTCCCTCTGCTTTGTAAGTAACTGTCAGTATTTGGTAGCCAATATTAAGCAGGACTATTTACCTTGTCAAAAATGCATGCTTTTAAATTAATTCTGAAGTGGGGAATATACTGTTCTCCCCTGCAGCTGATGGACAGGGTTAATATCTCGCAGCTGAAATCTGGGGACTGGAGCAAAATGCAAATGGCCACGGAAGAGGCTTGAGAAAACGGCTGCATGTGAACTTGACCGTGAGGGAAGCAAGAAGGAACAAAATGACCTACATTTGCTAGGACGAGCCCGGTCGTTAATGAAAGAAAAGGGCATCCAGGCATTTGTGCTTTTATGTGTGTACATTCATAATGCTCATGCTTGCAGTAAACCTACAATCTGTCTAGAAATCATTCTGAGGTATTAAATAGCTCTCTATACAGCAGATGCATTTGAGCTGAATCTTCCAGGACTGCAGTAGCTGGCTTGAAAAACTCAGTCAATATTGGCAAAAATTGAAGCACTGCCTTTTTTGCTCATGGACATGGAAATATTTTATTTGTTAAAGGAGGTGCTCCTCTGAAGCTTTTAGCTGTGTTTTAGTTAGAACAAACCAACCCAAAACAAAAAACCCAACCTAATCCTGACAACTAGTTTCCTTTGTATTTCAGTTTTAAGAACTTGCACCCCTTTGGAGAGTGAAAGGAGAATGTTGCAGCACACACTGATTAACCATTGGGAATAACACAATGCACTCAAACGAAACCCTCTTCAAATCAATAGTAATCCTAATGAAAGACAGATTTAAGTTCACCTGAGAACCGTATTTTACCTTGGAGATAAGGGAAGTGGTTGCACTGAGCTTAGTCGCATTAATAATAATAATTACATATTGAATTAAATACATTCTGCCCCACATACAGCACATTTCAGCAGCAAAACCTTCATTAATAAGAGATGCAGAAATATGCTGTATGGAAGAATGAAAACTGAACAGGGGTTACAAAGTCACTGTTTTGTTTGTAGGTTACATTGACTCTGCTGTTATTTTTTTCCTCCCATAAATTCAAACTCTTAAAGAAAACTGATTATGATGATATTTATTGTTACTGGAAACAAGAGTTACAGGTCATATTGTTGTACCTTGGAAATCTAATCAGCTCAGAGTTTAGAGCACATGTGGGAGGACCAGTCCAGTAATTAAGGGACATCTCAATCATTCACAGCAATCTTTATTTCAGGGAACTGTATCCATGCTCAAAAGCCTAAGAAATAAATATGTATAGTTTTAGAAAATAGGTGCCAAATGTGCATTCTGAAACAGAGGAAAGGCTGAAGTTGAAATGTCATAACCAGACAGGCAGATGCAGTTTCCAGCGTGCTCTTTTAATTGCAGATGCGTTCTTGTAATAGCAGATTCGCATTCTCAGTCTGGCTTATTTTCTCTTTGGTGTGGTGTTTGGAGTCAGAAATACCTCAGGTCAGTAATATTCTACTGTCAGAAGAGCTCTGCAGCTGACTGCAGCCCGAAGCAGGGGTCGTTTCACAACAGGGGGTTATTGAACAAATATTTAAGGAAAAGGGGGAACAGAGAGCCTGGAGAAGCTATGCTGCAGGCAAATAATCTGATTCCATCTAAGGGAGCAAGTGAGGCATCCTGGGCCATTCCTGCCTTTCTCAGTTCCTTTATAGACTGTGGATTTCAGGGATGTAAATCTCCCTGGCTAAACTCTTTTGTTTGTTCATTTATATGGAATATTCTCACAGTAGGCATGGCAGAATGTGAGAAGCTTTCCAGTGTTTGAGTTGCACATGTAGATACCCTCATGGGTCCATTTTTCCCTGGCTAATATTGATTTCCCTGGGCAAGCCATGTTTGCACAAGGAGGGTACACCTTTCAGGGACACCCCTCATGTCCTCCACAGAGAAAGGAAAACCATCTCCTGGACATTGTTGCTTTAATACAGGGAAAAACTTACCTTCCAGCATATGTCATAAGTTATCTGTTTTTTCCCCCAGTTTTACCTTGCATGGCTCAGCATGAGTGAAACATGCTTGATTTGATCCTAATTATTTTTTAATATATCTTAAATCTCAGATGTTGAGACAATTTACATTAATTAAACTTCAGTTGGCTCTAAAATTGTCATGTATCAATTTCAGCAGCATTTATAGAGAACAAGATAGAGGATTTAAATTACACACCATATGGGGCAATGCTAGGGACATTTGCTATTGTGTTAATTGCTTAGAGCTACATTTTCTATCCTCCTTCTGAGTGAGACATTTGCTCTCATTCTTGCTGAATTAGGTGGAGAGTTTCTTGCTTAAATGGAGTAAGCACAGATTTCTCCCCTGCCTGCTGGCTTTCGCTCTGCTGCAAGGATAAACTATTTGGAGGGGCCCTGCCACCAGCCTTACCTCTGCCTTTGCTGGGACGCAGAGGCAAAGGTGTCTGAGAGGTCCCTGGTTGACACACCAGGATCCCACCAAATCCTCTTGGGGATAAAGAGCTTGCTAACTATGAAAATAAGCAGCATTCTTCACTGCCAGGGTGGAGAGGGGCATGCTTTGTTGGATCCTGAAATGAGCCTGAATTTTCCAGCTGCATTTCTGAGAGCTGTTATCACAATTGTGTCTCGGTTTTGTTGGCACAACAGGGAAAAGCCAGACAAGTGATCCCCAGCCTACTTCTGCTGCAGGGGAATTTGCTAGGTGCAGATACCAGTTTGCAGGTGTGTATTGAGTGTTGGCAAAGCAGTGCCAGACATGCTGCTGGGTAACGGCCTTGAGTCAAAACCAGCAGGTTTCTATGGATGAATTTGTACAAATAGGGGTTATGGATGCCACAACTGGGAGGAAAGGACTTCCCAGGGGCAGGTGCAAGGCAACGTCATGCTTTTCCTAAAGTTTGCAAGTGATGTTTTGAGCAAGACTACTGAATCAGTGTTTTCATTTGAGGGAAATCAAATGTAAATGCCTTAAGAGCTCAAAGAATATAAACTAGTGAGTAACATCCTCTGAAGAACTTTAGGATTAGGATCCACTCTTTGGTGAAACATCTCACATTTCCTTGTCTCTTCTTGAAGTAAGAGATACAGAAAGGGTCAGATGGCTAGAGGAAGATTATTCAGTATGCTCAGCAAAGCTTTCCCCCTTGGAGGCCTTTCTAGGTGAGCCCTCAAAACCTGAACAGGATGAAACCAGTCATCTCAGTCCCAGTCTGCATCCCTGCCAGACAAAAACTTTTGTGAAGAAACCCTTCCAAATATCAGTACAAATCAATTTTTGCCTTGCAAGAGCATAAAGCACTTGAAGGTGCTTTCCCCACAGCTGGCTTCAAAGAAGTGGTGAAACAAAACACAGAAATGTTAAGGAGGTGTTATGTGCATCTGTGTCTACCAATTTGCAGAATCTTTCTGTTTCTGTCTGGTGCTCCCTGCTTGGCAACATTGTAATGGGATTCTCCCATATTAATATTTTAAATGAATAAATAAATATCTGATGAGATACTGTGGATCTCTGCAATCTTTTCATAAATTCTGTGGAAGGCAAAAAGAATTAAAGATGAGATTAAAACAGCCTGGGTGATGTATTTCTCTGGGATGTGGTAAAGTCTCTAGGTATTTATGCTGTGCCATTGATGTTACATCTGTATTAAAAAGCAAGGGGGTTTCTCCATCTCTCTCTCTCTCCATAAAGGCCATGCAGGCTGTCTGTCAGCAAAGAGGGTCCCAATTTCCCCTAGAACTGTTGTGATAATAATGATAGCCTATGACAGCACACTGTTTTTAAAGCATCATATGTTTTCACTTAATTTTGGTCTGAATCTGTTCTAGCAAATAAGTCAGCTGTATGAAGATCTTGTCTTCCTGATATTTGGGAGAAGTGTAAAGCATTTTTTTCCTCTGGCTCTGCATTGCAGAATCCAGTTCTGGTATGAAAGCATGCTGAGCCTTTACCCACAATAAGCAAGAAGTGCAGGGTGATGAGAAAAGATGATGGAAAGAAACCACCCTATCTCCACTACTAGAACTGGAATCTCCAAAAGCCTGTCAGAAATGCTGCTGTACTCCAGGACAAATGCTAATATTAATCCAAACATTTTAACTATGTCATTAGGTATTAACATAGATCACATCTGCTAGTGTGAGTTTATTAATAAAATGAAGTCCCTGGTTTCTGCAGGACTGTGCAGGAGCCTCAGGAGTACCCTGCTTTGGCCTGACTCCTCCTAAATCAGGAGACCTTGCACAGACCTTGCCAGGGCCAGGCATTTAGACCACTCCTTCCCCTTCCTTCCACATGTACTGGAAATTAAAGATTTGGGGTTAAATTCACTGTCTCGGATGTGAATATTTCTGGAGGTCCAGATCCCTGTTTTAAGTTCACTTTAGTGCTAGTGCAAAGAGGATTAGTTATTACAGGTACAACAACTGCATCTTGAGAGATTCTCCAAATGAAGTCAGGTGTGAACTAAAAAGCCTGTTTTCATCTGAGAATGAAATGCATGTTTTTTGTATTTTTTTCTGCATGAGAAAATACATTTATCTTTCCCTGCTGTACAGCACCATATGAGTTTGTAGGGGACTGGGGCAAAAGGAAGGGTAACCCCCCCAAAACATGTTATTTATAGGTATCTCTGTCATGTCAGCTGTGGAACAACACGACCCAGATTACTTTGAGTAAATTCCATATTTAGGTCCATTATTTGTTTCCTGTATCTAACATGGAGTTTTGTTCAATATTTCCAAATGGCAAACATTTTTCTTGATGCAAAATGTACGATTGACAAACTGCTGTTGGGAAAAGCAGCGTTATTTTCACCAGGAAAACTCTTAATAAGAGTAAACTATGACATTTAGTCATTTTTCAAAGTGTTTCTTACTGAAACTTTAATAACCTCCTGCTATATATCCTAAGTCATTGCTCAGCACCTACTGTGAGCCTTCCTACCAGGCAGCTGTGTTTTGCAGGCAGATGGAAAAGTCTCATCATATTTTGGCCAGGTTCTGCCTTTGACCTTCAGCTGCATGCAAACAGAAAGCTCCCAGCTCAATGCTGGAGCCCTGTGGCCTCCGGAGTCATCAGCTCCCCCGCAGCTGGAGCGAGGAGCCACAGGAGGGGATAATTGCTGTGCAGTTTCCAAAACATTTTTCTATCTGCTTCCATGTTTGTGATCCACATTTCTGGCTACCTGTATTCATCAAATTCATGCTTGCAATAGGCTATTGGCTGCACGTTAATAACCCCTTGTTCTTTAATGTTCTCTTTCTAGTTAATTAATCTGTTTATGATAATAGTATGTCTCATTTTGTGCTTTTACTCTAGAGGGTGTGTTTGTATTATCCTGCTGTATAGTGTTGACTGGTCCTATTATCATTTATCATTAAAGGCAGCAGCAACACTCTGGCCTGGCCTGCCAGTAATTTTTCAATTAATTTCTTAGTGGTTGCTTTTTCTTCCCGTTTGGTTTTTGCCAGTGACTACAAGGTCTTTAAGATTTCCACCAGACTTTTTTTAAACCTTGAAACTTTTTGCAAGCTTTTTCTGTGCTGAGGCATTTGAAGCCTGTGGTGTGTGGAAAGGACACAGGAGGGCAGGCAGGCAGAGTGGGCTGTGGGGGAAGCATCGAGGAGGGCAGACAGGCAGGGCTGAGGGCCAGCAGTGCTCTGGGTTACGCTCCCAGATCTTCCCCCTTATGGGAACTGGAGCCTGCAAAGGGCAGTCCAGCAAGTTGAGAGCACCACGTCTGTGGTGGCAGGTGGCAGGTGGCATGCTCAGGCCTGGGGCTGAGATAAATCATAAAGATTCAAGGGATGGCTGCAGCCTTGGACATTGCTATGGAGTGGCTGAGAATAAAGTTGCTGAATACAAGCCCCAAAATTTTGTTTCTAGGCGATCCCCCTGTGGAACAGGGTGGCAGCAACAAGCTGTAGCAATAGGTTTGTACATTCAAAGTTTTTGCTTTAACCTAGCTATGGTCTGTCTCCCTTGCCATGGGGCACCTCTTTGTGTGTTGGGTTCCCATTAACCCCCACTCTGGATTCAGAGGGACCATTTCTAGTGTCTGCCCCCACCCTGGATAACTGTGGAGTGTTAACCAAGGGCACGCCCTTGGCACCAGCAGCATATTGCTCCAACTTCCACTCTGCCACTGTGGCACACACACTGCAAAGGACACAGCCACCACCTAATGCATCTGTGCCATGGCTGGCCAGGCTGCTGGATAAATGTTTGTATTTGTCTACATTTTAGCCCTCTGGAGCCATCTCAGAAAGGATGGCAGCACATGGGTTTAGAAAATAGAATAGCTGCAAGCCACTAAGTACATCTAATGAGGGAGTGTTAGTGAAATAATTGGAGCTAATGATTAGTAGAAATGTTTGGATTTTCTTTGTTTACAAGCACTTCATTATAGGCTTGACCTGCTTACCTTAAATTAATTTTGTTTTCAGCCACATGGCTACTTGTTTCCTTCCATTCTCCCAAGTGTTTTATTTTTAAGCAGATTCTCCTCTGGACTGTGTTCATGCCAAGTTTTGTCTTATGTTCTTTATCAGTACAACAATATGAAATATTTAAAAAGAAGTTATCACTGTGCCAATATGAAAGATTAAATAGGCTTGTCGGCCTCAGTTCCTGAAGGAGGAAACCTGGTAGGCAGAAAGAATCAGAAGAAACAGCATCAAATATATGGATGTAGAGCTGGATCAAAACATGGGAAGCTCTGCTTCATGCTCAACAGCTTTCCTCTTTGTCATGCCAAAGGCAGGGGGGAAAGGAACAGAGCTGTATTTGAATCTAAATTTGCTGTTTGAAACTAAATTGGCCTTGCCCTGCAGAAGAGGGAGCAGCATAGGAAGCCCTTGTGCACCAAAGCACTGCAAATGCATTGTCACCTTGTTGGCACCTCTGTGCTTTTATCCTGGCTCCTGTGTTACCCTCAGCCTTTATTTCTGCCTGGGAAATCAGCCGGCTTTTACCCCACGCTCCTCTGGGACTCTGCATAAGTCATTTAAGCCTCCTGATTTTATTTTTTTCCTCCTGTTATACTGAAACGCCTTCCTCCAAAAGGTGCTGTCAGTGTGTGTATGGCAGCTTCCCGGCATGTCTGGTAGAAGCCTCTTGGGGGATTGATGGGCAGGAGATGGCTCAGGCAGCATTGCACAGGCAAAATAATGGTATGTCTAGACAGCAGAAATGCTGAAGCAACATTCCCAGCAACAGTGGTGGTGCCAGAGAGCAGAGCATGCCCAGCCCTGCCGGGTATCAAAAGCCCTTTCTGTCAGTCACTCGCTCTGGTGCAGACATCTGCCATTCCCAGCAGTTTGTTTTGGCCAGGAAGGAGCCTCTGTGTTGGCTGCCCCACTGAGGGAAGCTCTTTATTCCCAACATGGTTTGTGCTGATGCGCTTGGTGTGTGCTGGCAAAAGTACAGGTTTCCAGCATGTGAAGGTTAGGAGGGGGTCGCTGTTAGGAAACTATGCGATGGTTTCAGTACCATGTAGCTATGGTAATGTTTTGATTCTTGTAAAATAAAGTACATGACGGAGGTGGCCTCAGAGAGGACTGATAATGCCTGAAGTGTTCTAAGGCATATGTTGGGCTCTTTTTCCTATTTTGTTATCCATATGACTCATAGAAAGACTGTAAAACTGTATTTAAATTTTCACACGCATTAGTGTGTGAAAATTTAGTGTCTTTTACTGTCAGTAAAATTTACTGGCTTTTACTGTCAGCACCCTTTGATCATCCACGTAACTCTTACATTCTTGTTAGTATCTTTGATGTTCTCCTTTGTATACTAACAGACAAAAGCTGAAGTCTACTGATTGCATCACTATGTTTTAAAAAGCATTGAACAAGTAAATGCTATAAAACTGTGATAATTTAAAATTGCTATTGTGCAGGTTGGCTTTGTATGTGCATTACATGAATGTGCATTTATTTTATATAGGTCAGCTGTGTCCTTGTTGAAGTGCATCCATGTCAGATTGCTGAGGCATTTCCCAGTACATAGAGTGCCCTGTATATAAAATGTGTATGGAACATGTAGAGAGCCTAAGTATTCAATGTAGACATGCGGATTTAACCCTCATCTTCTGTAAGCCAAGCCAGCCAGTATTCGGAAAAAAAGCAGCAATGCTTTTGGGCATGAAAAGTTTCCTTTTTTGCAGTCTGCAGCAGGAGTAGTAATTAAACATCTCTGCAGTAACAGGCAGCTGGTATCAGCAGTGTGGAGGGCACATTAGCAAAACAACGCCATGACAAAGGAGTTGTCTCCTAAGGAGACAGGGTCCGTTCTTGGTCTGGAAATGCAGTAAACAGGCAGCCTTCTGCATTTGACAATGGCTAAAAGCAGACTGTTAGAAACAGAGGCAGCTCAGAGAAACACCTCTGCTACTTCCCCCCAGTGTTCTGTTCAGTAGGGAGGTACAGAGCTTTCACCTGTTTTTATGAGATAGGAGATCCCTTTTTGGCAATTCTGGTCTCGAGCAGGCAGTGCTGCAGTTCTTAGTTAGAAATACCAACAGGGGAGTAGCCATGCTACCAAGGACTGATGAGAAGCAAAATTATTTATAAATGGGGAGAATGAAAGTTGCTGCATATTCTTTCTGGTTTTATCTCCTTCTCTTGTGCATAGTGATGACTTTCTTTCTGTCACCCTATCTGCCCATAGAGATGGAGCAGGAGAAAATTAAAGTTGTGTGCTCACTACTCAAAGGCTTAAAATGCAAAGGTTAGGGAGGAAGCATTGTTGCTGGCATGGCTTTCTGTAATGAGAAATTGAGGCCAGAGTAAGAGAACAGAGGTCATGCCCAAAGGCTTGGGTGTGGTGGTGCTGGTGAAGCGCTCAGTGTAGGAGGATCATGCTGCCACAGGACCTCTAGCTAAGACAGCCAGTCAGTTCCTGGCCAGGCTGTTTCACTCCCATGAGGAGTCAGGGTGTATCACATGTCTGGAAGCTGCAGGGGTGTTATTTGCTGTGGATCTGGTCTGGGCAGTAATGTGCCAGGGTCATATGCTGCCTGGCTTCAGAGGCCATCTGCCTCCTTGAGTACCAGCCCTTGGAGGCGATTGCTCTCTGCCTAGCTGCATTGGTTTTTCCTATGAAGAACCCATGGGAAGAGAAGCAAGGAATAGAGACTGGTTTGATTCAAAGAGATTTTTTTCTATTTTGCATTAAAATTTTAATATTATTGAAAAAAACCAAGCTTTATTCCCCCTCCCCTTTTCAAATCACCACCAGATTCTACTGCTTTAGAAGAAGTTTGCATTTAAAAAAAAACAGTACTTTGAAATTTACTTTATATTCAAATAACCCCTTCCTTACTTAGGAACTCTTGAATTTTTGAAAACGAAAGAGAACTCAAGGGTGTTGACAGGTGCATGTCCTCAAAACAGTCCCAGTGGTGCAGATTTGGAAGCATTTATGAGTTGCTTTGATAATCCTTCTGCTGAACTACTTTATAAATTCAGGTTCCAAAATACTTCCTTGACTCTGTCCCAAAAATGAAATTTAGGCACTTAAATCATAAATCATTAGGAGAAAAAAATTGCACTGGTAATATATAAGCCCTTTTGAGAGTATGACTCCATGTCTTTGGCAGCAAGTCCATACAACTCACATGTCAGACAACAAAGCAGCTTTTGCTAAACAGAAAATCCCCTCAACTTTGAGAATTAAACTGCCATGACACCCTACAAGTCATGTGCTCTTTGCAGCAGCCTGTCATCAAAGCTCAGCATCTTATTCAGGTCCCACACCAGTAGGATAGTTGCCTATGCAAACCAGAAGCTGCTCTGGCACCCCTCCAGAAAGAGCAAAGTGTGACAAATGTCTTCTGTGTCACATCTCATGCAACAAAATCAAGGAAGAGTTTTAAATTGGTACTCAGAAACAAGCAAAAATAATGGGTGTAGCAAAGTTAGATGACATACCTAATTACACAGTAAACAGGTAATGCCTTTGTACATACACAGGGGAGAGGAGTTAAATACAGATCCTGACTTGGATTCTTCAACAGGAGAGTGTTGTTGTTTGTTTGGTTTCTGCAGGAGAAGGGGAAAACTGCACAGTCAGGCAACTGCAAACATGTCAAGTTGTAACTCTGAGTGTGCCCTGCACTAGGCCTGCATCTAGAAATACTTTAGATGTTCATTTTGCCTAGACCTGGATCTCTGCTGTTGCAGGGCTGGCAGACAGGAGTACAACCTGCAGGAGACGTTGTTCTGGAGAGGCAGCCCAATGCTTGGCTGTGTCCTACAGAACAGGGGACACATTCTACCCTCTGTCTGCAGCCTGCCTAAAGGTGAATTGGAACACTTCACCACATCACAGACTATGACACTTATGCAGAGTGTGATGATAACATTCTTTTACCTATGCATCCCTGTCTACTTTCTGATGTGGCACATGATAGATGCATCTTATTCAGCTTCCTTTTCTAGTAGTCCAGGAGCTTCTTTTCACATATTTCACATATTTATCTTAGGGGTGAGAAGAAAAAATAAAAAAAAGTATCAATAATCTGGTATTTCCTCTGTATTTGTAATATGTGCTTGGCCTGGGGGCTTCTTCTTTTTCCAAACTTGGTGCTGAGTGGATGACATACATATATGTAATATAAAGCATATAGTTACTGATTGAGGTATAAGTTGGCTATTGAGCATTATTATTTACAGTGGGTTCTTTTCCCCACAGTACAGACTACTCCCATTAAAGAGTCCCTGAAACAGTTTGCTTCACTGAGCAGTCATGGAACAGGAACAGCCTTAAAGAGAGTGTTTCAAAATCTTATCTGTTCATTAGTCATATTATTCACTCTTTTTTCTGTGTCATGGATTTTGCTGAACAAAACCACCAGTAATACTTTATTTCAGGCAGCTTTGTAGCCGTCACATCCCCTCATCTCCTGTCATTTGTTTGTTCCTGGTGAACAGTATCAGATTTTTAACAATAGAACCATAGACTATTTTGTGTTCTAAAAGACTTTTAAAGATCATCTGGTCCACCCTCCCTTCAATCATTAAGGACATCTTCAATTAAATCTGGTTGCTCAGAGCCCTGTCCAACCTGACCTTGAATGTTTCCAGGGTGGGACACCTACCACCTCTCTAGGCAACCTGTGCTGGAATTCCACTACCCTTATTGTAAAAAATGTTTAGTCTGAATCTTTCTAAAGTATTGAAGTGCCACAATAAGGTCTTCTTGGAGCTTTTCCCTCTCCAGGCGGAGCAAACCCAACTCTCTCAGCTGTTCTTTGCTAGAGAGGTGTTCTAGCCCTTTGATCATTTCTGTGGCGTCCTCTAGACTTGCTTGTCACCAGAACACAGTAGAGGGGCAGAATCACCTCTCTTGACTTGATGGCCACACTTCTTTTGATGCAACCTAGGGCACATTTGGCTTTTTGAGCTGCAAGCATGCATTGTTGCCTCATGTCCAGCCTCTCACTCACCACTGATGCAATCCTTGCTAAGTTCAGTTCCAACCACGCCTTGTCCTTCCTGACTCAATCCCTACACAATCGGGCAGTGTTCCTATATCCTTCCCAGGAAACTCTGCTTCCACTGCCTGTGCATTTCCTTCCTGTCCTTCAGTTTGACTAGCATGTCTCAACTAATCCTTTTGTGTCCCTTACCATCCTTTCTTGATTTCTTACACCTGGGCATTGCTAACTCTTGCTCTCTGTGCAGCTCCCTGGGGCCAAGGGGACAGACCTGCAGAGGGTGACTGCCAGGATGCTGCCTAATCCTGCCCAACTTCCACATTCATGGGGTGGGGGAAGTTCAGTTCCTGCTCTCTGCAGCACCGGGGGGGACTCCTGAGATGGTTGTAAATAAATTGTTGTGATCACTTGATTGTAAGTATCATAGTTTGAGTATATGTTGAATAATCAACTTACAAGTATACAAACAATATTGAATTACTAGTTTACAAATATTAGCTGATTATTAAACACTTAATTATTAGTAAATAAACAGAGAAAGTTCAAGTGTAACATGTGAAATTGAAGATGCTTTTTGATGGTTTTCTCACTGAAAAGTGCCTTCATTCCCAGGGAGGGAAGAACCAGTTAAGTCCTGGGTTCATCTGCAGAGAGTAAGGGCAACTAGACCAGTGGTGTTGCCCCACAAACTGCTGAGTGGGAGCCACGTATGTGCTGGGATACATCACTCCTGCCCTTGAAAGTAGATGGGGAGAGACCTGCCCAGGATTCACTTAATCCGTGACTAAGAAGCCAGGCTGAGGATGAAGCTGCTGCCTGCTCTGCTCCTGGCTGCCCATCCTTAAGCTAAATTACAGCTTCTGTTCATTAGAGCAGTGGGGGCTTTGACAAGATCGTAAGTCAATCACTGTTCTCAGAATATGAACTGTCACAGTTGTACATTGTCGAAATAGGGACTAATGAGTTAATGACTGTTCCAGCTGCCGTGCACATCTTGAATAGGGAGTTGTGCCCATGAACACAGTGTGAAAAGGCCAGGCTCAAAGGGGCTCTGAACAGCCTGATCTAGTGGAATGAAGCAGAGCTGAGCCCAGGGGAGAGCAGCATGACCCAGCTCAGATGGTGCAGCTTCCACAGGGTTTGGTTGTCATTGTTTTTTGTTTTTTGTAGGGGGCAGGAAACATTAGCCATGGGAGCCTCCCCTGCCATCTCGCCTTTGTTCCTTATGGCCATGGGATGTGGTGTGCAGGAACGGTCATCATCTGATCCTTGTCTACAGATGCCATGTGGACACAACCTACGACAAAACTCCACCATCTTGTTTTTGATCCTGGTGGTTAACACCTTTCTGTAAGTAAAGCAACCTCTGTTTTTGCATACTCTTGGTATTAATATTGTGGTTGTTATTGTGCATTTCTTATTCCATTGCTTTGTGCTTTCAGTAAATTGTTATCTCAACCCATAGGCTTTTCTTTTCTCACTCCCTTACCTATAGGGGTGGAGTAAGAGGAGTGGTTTATTTGGAATTTAATTTCCTGCTGGTATTACATCACACAGTGAGCAGAAGCTGAAGGACCAGGAGTAACCTCAGTAGCTAGAAAAATAATGAATTTCAGATAGAGAAACATTTTTCATTATTTCCAGCTCTTCTCTCATTCTGCTGCTCCTTCTGGGCTGTAACAATAAGGACCAGTTTTATTTCTGATATTCACAGTCGGGGATCATTTGTATAGGAAGGGGCATGAGCCATTTTTTGCAATGAACACATACAGACACACAGGTTCAGAAATTGCTTTCACAGGCTGCTGTGCCACTTGGATCTGGTGGACATGGAGCTTTTCAGCCCCACAATTCTACTCCTATGTAGCTGTTTGTCTTCGTACAGAACTGTTTTCTAACAGGCCTGCTTTTCTTAGCCATTTTCCTGAAATAAAGGTGGTTTGGGATTTTTCTGCCTTTCTTTAGCACACACAGCTGCAGCATTTAGTGTTTGTATGGGCTATGTAGGCTGCAATCATGCCATGAAGTCCCGCTCTAGACCCAGACCCTGAGCATACACTAATCCTCTTACCAAAGTTAATATCCCCTGTACTTCCATGATAAGCAAGAGTGAATAGAAATTCTCTGCTTTATATCTTGAAGTTCAGTACAGAAATTAACATCCATGTATAATGAGCTGTACTTATATAATAACAATATTGTTTTTAACTAAAAAAATGTTCGTGCCATTTTCCTTCTATAATGGTATCTCCATTTAGCTCTGCTTTTAACTTCCCATGGAGGCAGACATCCTTTGATGCTAATTCATGAATGCTCAGTGAATTCCCGTCACTCCTAATCCCTCAGCCTCTCATTCTTTATAAAATGTCTTAATGCCTTCAACAAGGCCCATTAGCACTGGAAACATGGGTTTCCTTGGTCCCCAGCTGAATTAAAAGGAAGCAAAAGTGAGGGCCTGTTTATAGGATAATCTTGTCCACCATCTAATCCTCTTTCATTTGGGTTTATTTCCTATTGGGTTTTTTTTTACCTCTTAAATATTTGCGTTCTGGCACCAGCCATTCAGAGCACATTTCTTTGACTCAGCCTGACACCTGTAATGCCACCCCCTGGCATAGTTCAGCCTTTCTAATCAGCACCCATCACTGCTGCTGGTCCTCGTGCAGGCAGGTAGAAGCAGCACCTCACTGTCAAGCTGCTCATCTGCCAAGCTGGATTACTTCCAACACAAATGCAGCCTTTCTTCCCATTTCTTCCTGTACTTTCTCTTTGGTCTAGGCTTGTACAAGGGATTTTTAATTGCTAAATGTTCAATGTTAAGTGCAGTTTATAAGCAGCTCTTGTGTTCCAAGTAGGAATAAAATGATACAGTGTTAACTTTTTTCAGTTGAACAAGGGAAAATTCAGCTATGATGCCAACTTAGATGTTTCCAGTTAGAAACAAGTGTTTTTAAATGAATTTTGAAAGTCAGAGGCGACATGTAAAAATCATCCTTTCCTTCCAGATATAAAGCAAACAAAACTAAGCCAGACTATCAGACTTTGTGTACTATGTACGTAGTTCTTATTCTGTAAAACATCATTACGTTTCAGTCAAGACAGGAATTTGTAAGTGCTTAGAGTTGCAGTTGTGGACCCTCTTAAATGTCTAGTCTGGTGCTGATTAATCAGCACTGATTGCTCTTACTTTTAAGGAAAAAAACCCCAACAACCTCTCTCATCTGCTGAGAGTTGTGGTAACTCATTGATTTCAAGGGCAGAATGGACAAATGACTTGCTTATCCTATTCCATTAATCTAGGATCATTGTATTTTTCTAATTTCCTATTCTCCTCATGGTTTTGTTGAGTAGTTAATTATCCTTAGTTAAAAAAAAAACAACCAAAATCAACAAACCAAACTAACCTACAATTACAAACAAACAAAACATAAATAGATATTTATATAAGAAGTATTATAATCTTATATAATGTATATTATCTGGCTTTGGCATCAAGATGTTTTTTCCTATTACACCTTTTTTTACTGGTATCCAATCCTCTTGGTGACGATTCACATGAGCCTATTCCCATTCTGTGTCAGGAGAATGTACAGCAGCCATTGTACCATGACAGTCACTGGGATAATGTCATTTTGATTGCAATTGTCCTTTGTTAGAAAACCTTTGTTTTAGCACAGGATGGCCAGATATAGGTTCTGTGTGCTACAAAACAGAATTATGTGTCTCCACTGTGGATTATCCAGCACTAGGGAAACACTTGCTGAGGTAGCAGTCTCCCTTTATGCTCATCATCAAAAACCTTGGTTTCTAAAGCTGATGGAAGAAATCCTGGTCCTAAGGCTGTGTCACTAGGCAGAGGGAATCCAACTGGATTTTTAATTCATGCACCAAATTATCACAAAGTCTGAAGGTTGCCAGGGTTTACTGATGCAGCACTAAGGCTCAAGTTTTGATGTGTTTGAATGAGATGCAGAAAGCTTTGGGCTTGAAATTCTTCCTAAAGGTCAATGGCTTTGTGTACTGAATTTTCTGATGGTCATTTGGAATGTAACAACTTATTACAAATAAATATCCACACATCATATAAGTATTTCAATGAGGGAATTAGCAATTGCTGTGGCTGGAGTGTTTAAACATCTGATAAATCAAATGGGTTTCTAACTTCAAAACAGCACTTTTCTAGATTGACACTCATTAGCAAATATACACTGCCAATGGTTAGTGCTTAATCACTATCAGTCATTAACACTACTTATTCAAATAATTAATCTTTAACAGTCTTATTCTAAATTAGCCATGAGTGTGAACGAGGCTGATGCGGTGTAGCTAACACTGATGCAGCTCTTGGTGTTTCCATGGCTGAGGTCCTTAAAGTCAGATTCAAGAGCTCTTCCAGAAGGAAAGCTGGGAGAGGAGTTCACAGTGTTCTTCTTCCATATTTTGCCTTATTACCCCTTCATTTTTTTATGCTTCTCATCTCTCCCCAAAAAGTGAAGGGATGGGAAACTCACCACCCAGCATTATTTATCGTATTTTAAGGATCCACTGCAGTTTGGTGCAATTTAGACACTTCTGCTCAGCTGTATTACAAAGTCTCACCATGCTGATAGCTGTTGCTAATGTTTTTACTGTGACAGGAAACACTTGTGCACTGTGTAGGTCAGGCCAGTTTAGTGTGTATATGTTTGGGTTGAAGGCAAACAAATATTGATTATATATTTTTTTGAATACTTGTAATTTACACTTCAAACAGGCCCTGTCTTTCCTACAAGCTCTTTTGGTGGAATTTGGATGGTCAAGTTTTAGTTATTTAATATATGAGCGCACACTGGAATAGAAACTTCTCCCTCAGTAACTAAGGTGGGGGAAGTTGATATCCCTAGAAGGTGGGAAAATTTATCCCATTTTTGTGAAAGCATAGATTAGGGCAAGATGTGTCTTGCACTATACTCCTTTGAAAGTCTAAAGATCCTGTTGATGTGGTGCTTTCAAGTGAATACAGCTCAGCAAGAGTGGGATTCTGCACTAATTTTTCCCAAGCTCATGCTGCCTGAAGGCTGAAATGAAGCTGTTGCTGAAGGAGCCCACCAGGTGAGGTGACTACATATCCTCTCTCCTGAAGTATGACATGATTTAAAATCAAAGCTGATACTTTTGAAGGGCCCAGGATTTTGCTGACTCTGTGTCAGGCTGCAAACAGCTAACATTTTCACCTTTGTCACACTAGATTTAATGTATCTGGGAAAACAGGCAATCTGATAATGTATTGCTACTATCGACTTAAAGGAAGGTGCAGGAGGCGTGCTCTCCTCACAGAGATCTCCTGGGGAACTCAATATTTGACTACAAAAGCTGTGAGTTCTTTTATCCAGGCACACTTGATTTTAGAGGTGATATGCAGAGCACCAGCCTTGCCGTACATCTTGCCCTCAGTGAGTTTTACACATCTGTGTTCCACGCTTTGCTTGGTTAAATGAGACTGTTCCCTGCCTGAAGTAAGGCATCAGTAGCTGAGGACTAAATTGCCCAAATGCCAAATTTTTCTCCTGTCCACCAAGTGCCCCCTTTGCAGCCCTACAAAATGGCATGTGCTCCTATTGAGCCAGCAGCTCTATGGCTTCCTGCAGCTTCCTTGGTGTTACAGCCACTTAGGTACCAAGTGTTTGACAACCTCTCTTGCCTCTGTAAGCTCAGATTTCAACCAAAATATTCAAACAATAATGGCCTGACATGAAACTAAATGACAAAAAGTATTAGTATAAAACTGAAGTGATCTGAGCCTGCAAGAACCCTCTGGGTATTTTTTTTAATGGAATACAATGCTGTTGTTCCCAGTCATGAAGCAATAACATGTGGCAAGGGCTCTGTCAGTGTAGAAGGCCTTTGTAAGTGTTTCCCTGAGAGCTGTTATCTGAGGAAAAATTCTGAGCCAGCATGAATAAATAATGTGCTGATAAGTTTGTCTAGCAATACCCACTCTACAGTGAAGAAACCTTACGTGATCAGCTGGAAACCAGTGGCCTATCAAGAGTGTGTTGATGCCCACAGCAAAATCATATTTTTTTTTTCCACTGCACTACTGTAAGTACACAATGCTAAAACCACCAATAGCAAATGAGAACAAAATACAGCATAGACAGCATGAAAGTGTCAGACAAGTTCTCTCTGATGCTAAAACCATCATTGTAATGATGCTCCAATGAAGAGCATCAGTGGAGAGACGAGTCCAGATAGAAGGGAGTAAGCTGTCCTGACACTAATGGCAGCCAGTGCAGACCTGTAACACATCCTCTGGGTGTCAAAGTTGAATTTCTTTCCTAAAGTATGCTAGTGAATTTTTAAACAACCTTCCTTCCCTTGTGGCATGTGGGCATTTTTAGGGAAAGTTCAACAGCCCTGATGCTAGGATCTCTACCAGCCAAGGGGAAATAAATAAAGAAAAAAGTGTTGTGGAGTTTTTAAGAAATGTTATTAGTCATGTATATTAGCTAGTGACAGCCTAGTTCTCTGGCTGGAAGCACTCTGCAGCCAAGGGCTATTACTACCTTTGCCACTGACCAGTGATGGAGAGTGAACAAGCTGGGTCCCCTCTCTGTGTTCTTGGTTCTTGAGCTTTATATCCATCAAGTCAATTCAGAACTCTTCGATGCTGACTCCCAGGAGCCAGAAGTCGCTGTGTGTTTATGTGTTGTATAATGAGAGGCTGCAGTTTCTTGGACCTTTACACTTTAAGCAAAGCTATTAGTAAAAGCCAAGTTCATCAGACTGCTGTAGACTTCAGCTTTGTCACTATCATTTCTGAAATAGCAGTCAGGGGATCCCATTGACCATTTCTTCGAAATTACTTGATAATGCAATGCAGTAGTTGAGCACATTTCCAATTAAATGCAGCTACTTTATAAAACAATGTTTAAGTTGCTGGCCTAAATTACTCCTTAATTAGGTCATTTTTTCCTAATTGATTAAAAATAGGATTTCAAATTAAAACAGAGAAATTGAGTAACATCACACAAATGATATTATTCAAATCTGAAAGGAAAAAAAATCATGGAAAAGAAAAGACCCATTATATTGAATTGCAGATCAGCTGTAGATAGGACTTCTGGGATTGTTCTCGAGAAAATCTATTATTTTCCTTCTTTGAAATTAGGGCAAGGATGCAATCATGCAATCAAATAAAAAAGTTTAAAGCCCAGAAGAAAAAAAGCCATTACAGGACAGCTGATCAAATATGATATTATTATTATATATAATTTGTAGTATGATAGTACCTAGAGACCTAGACTAAGGCCCCAGAGAATTTGCAATTAAAGTCAACAAGACAGAGGATGAAGTAAAAAAACAGAGTTCAAGAGTTTAGCTTCCAAAACCTGTGAGAAAATTTGTAGGTAGCTGAAGAAATAGGGCCAAGAGGTCCATTGGCCTCTTGTGTCTCTGAAAGGCCACAGCTTCATACTACTGTGTGCTCCAACACAGAAATCTGGTGATGGAAAGACTCCAAAATACTCACCCTAAACTATCCTCTGTACTTTAAAATAAAACACTATGGCCCAATCGCTAGTAACTTTAGCTCGTCAGCATCGTAAACAACCGAAGCCACAAAGAAAACTCAAATGTCTGACGAGGCTATTCAGAGACAGTTTGCAGCGTGGTGATTCAGGGGGTTTTTGGTGAAAGAAAAAAAACCATAGGCTAGCTGACTGGGATAGATAAAATTTAATACACCCACACTGATTTCTGTAACACTAGAAAATTCAGGTAAAGCAGTGTTAAAGTGAATTGACTTTGGTGAAGCACTGTCAAATAGTTGATTCTCTCT
This sequence comes from Taeniopygia guttata, assembly GCF_048771995.1. Taxonomy (NCBI): domain Eukaryota; kingdom Metazoa; phylum Chordata; class Aves; order Passeriformes; family Estrildidae; genus Taeniopygia; species Taeniopygia guttata. Next base: position 44,466,268 of record NC_133028.1, on the reverse strand, counting down.
CTTTTCTGTTGCCACCCTGATTTATTTGAGATGAGAAACTAGTCCCTGATTTAAGCTCAGTTCTAGCAGTTTAGCTGATGTTTCACAGCATCATTTCCTTAGCAGAGCAGAAATGCAGACTCTATGCTCCAGATTTTCTTCTCTTCCAAAAAGCTCTTTCTTGGCTCTGTCTTCAGTCAGTATCCAGCAGAATTTATGTAGGCTGGTTGCTTTCACAGCCAGATTAACACTTAATCTCTGTTCTACTTACAATTTGTCTTAAACCTTAGTCTTGTGTGTCCATCTGTTCCTGTCCCCTAAAACTTACTATCTTCTACTCTTACTATCTTCTGGCTTTTCGTTTTTCCAACCTCCATGGTGTACGGAACCACTCTAGGCAATTTTCTGCCATTGTTTTTAGCTGGTCATGCTATCCCCATGAACACAAAGTAATGCTTCAAGAGCAGTAGTGTGAAATATGTGCTGCAGAAGGATTTTGGCTCAGCTTGATTAAACACACCCAAATGCCTCATCTGCCAAGGCAATAGTTTTTTTTTGGGTCAAACCAGAGCTCCCTTTCACACAAGTAAGCAGCACCAATGCAAAGAGACTAGGTGTACAGCAATATCCTTGCAGCTTCTAGTGATTCGCATCTTGGAGGTCTCCTGAGTTAGCTCAGTTAGCTCAAGCTTAGTTTGGCTTGAGCTGTTGTCTTGTATGAGTCTGTACAATTACACTTTGCACCCATGTGAATTGATGGTGTACTGGGGAACATGCTGAATTTTTTCAAGAGCGTATGGCAAGTAGTTCTTGGGTTCAAATATGCAGCATATGTAAAAATATTGGTCTTTTTTTTCTAATCTGAATGCTGACAAGAAACGTAGTAGCCTCTGGTTCTTGTATTCTGCGAAAAACCAAACAGTAACCATTTTATTCTTTCACTCTGCCAGGTGAGACCTTTCTTCCTCATAAACCTCAGTCCCTTTTTTCCTCATGACCCCTCAGACATCTCTTTATTGTAGTACCAAAGCCTAGTCTATCATCACTCCTGGACAGGAAGCTGTCCAATTCCTTTGATTAGTCTTATAATCCATCTCCAGACTCTTTCCCATTATTCTTTGATCCTTGCTGAGACCTGGATCAGAACTGCAGCTGGTATTTAGAGTGCAGGCACATATTAGAGTTATGCAACAGCATTGTTATGCAACAATGTTGTCTCCTGTTCTGTTCTTTTTGCCTTCCTCTAATTTAATAACTTTTTAGACCAAAACTGATGTGTTTCTTTCTTAAGTGATTTGGAGTATACTACTCAGCATGCATGGCTACCACTTTTTTCTTCCTGCTTTAGTTTGCATTTATTGAACCTAACCCTCATCTGTGATTTTTATCTGCCAGCTTCTGATACATTTTTCTGCAAGTACTTAGAGTTATTTTTTGTTTAAAAACCTTGAATAGTTTAGGAACACAAGCAGAGTTCTTGTGCACAGCCTCTTACCAATAAGCTGAACCAATTCACCCCAAATAACTCTGAAGGAAATCTAGCACTACTCTGTCTCTATTCATTCCCACTTCTTTTGTCCTTTACTTTAATCAGTGATCTATGAGAAGACCTTTTGTTTACTACAGCGAAACATGGATCAGGAAGAAACTATTAATGTCCTTGAGGCTGTTTAAATTGTTCCATAGTCTTTAAATAATGTTAACATCTTAGAGAACTTTGATTATTGTGTGTCTGTCAATTTAGAAATTCTTGTGACTTGAACTCTGCGCACTCACTCTGTGAAGCTCAAATGCCTGTGCAGAAAGCTAACAATTTCCCCATGCAGAAATTTGCTAAGAATATAATTCAGAGAACGTGGGTATCTGGGAAGCAGAAAAGCACACCTCTCAGGCTGCAGTTTTGAAGAGGAACTTCCACCTGCTGAACATTTTATGCCAGCTTTAAGTATTTACAGCGCTATCTTGCATGTGTTTGCTATAGAGCTGTTAGGATAATGCACTTTTCATAGCCATGAATCTTCATAGCTCATGTTCTCATAACAGCAGCAGCTTCTCCATGTATCTGTTGCTGTCCAGACTGTTCCTTCACTGACACCTTTTATTTACAGCCCCCATCTTATCACAAATATGTATCACTGCCTTCTCTAGCACATTTGAGCTTTCTGTTTTGGTAGGCAGCTATCATGCACAACTGCTTCAACCATTTCCCCAGCAAGATCTTTCTGCTATCTGGCCCCACCTGGCTAATCCCCCAATAGACTGGAAAAATCTGAGCGCACTTGCTGGAATGGATCTTGTCTGCCTTTCTTCAGAGGTAAAATTAATTCCACAGAACATGTTGAATGGACAAAAAATCATGGGATAGTGTTCAAATCAGTTTGTCTGTCATGACTTACTTTTTCAAGCCAGTCAAAAAAAACAAAATTATATTTTAATCACTAAGGATTTAATGAGCTTTTCAGAAAGATAGATATATTCCAGCCACCACTGAAATGCAACCTCTGCTTAACATCAACATTAGTTTACAGTATGAGGAAGAGAAAAAAGACAATCTTACCTGAAGTACAGCAATTTTCATTCAAAATATGCCTTTTAGGAATGAAAAAAACATAAAAATCTGCATGATTTTGGTGCATAAAATTGGGCCAATTATATGACATTTAAGGGGAATAGTGGATGACATTTCCCATCCCAAGAGCTATAAATACTTTTTGGACGTTTCATGTGGCACATTTAATTCATCCTCACATCCGGAAATTTCTGTTGTCTGAAATATACTGGAGTTGTTGTAGGTAAGTTCTACAGTGACTTTTGAGGAAAATTTGCTAGTTTATTTCATCAGAAGCCTGGGATTCGGGTAAATGTGAACTTGGCAGTACAGTTTAGGCTTTGTCACATTCTGTGTGCTGAATGTGGTACTTGTGTGATCCACCTCTGTATGCTTTAAAGAAACAGCTGAGTTTCAGTAGTAGGTGAAGTACTCCGAACTGTAGGTCTTCAATTTTTTTTTTTTAGATGTGGGTGAGAAATAGAATTATTATTCATTGTTAGAATTTTTTATAGGCATTTATGTATATTTATGCTCAAAGTAAACTCAACACATGTAACTGTTGGTGCCAGTGGGAAATACTGCCATGAGCACTTTTATGACAGTAACTCTGAGGGTGCTGGTTTCCACAATATTCTCATCTCTACTTTAACAACCTGATGGGATGGCCAACCAAATAACACACGTTTGCTTTTATTTAGCTCTGGCTATCCCTCCAAATCGTCTCCTGACTGTTTGATAATTGGATTTAAATGGTTTTTAATTACATTGTCTGAAGCTTTGGTAATATAAACCCCTAAGTACTTGTACTATATTTTTGGGTGCCCACTTATGATTCCATGAGGTGAGCAGGGCTGAAGGGCAAACTCTAGAAAGCTGCATCACTGTAGTCTCAGAGTCATTAATTTTGTGCAATGATAACTTTGTACTCAGAGAGCAATATTCATTATATGCAGGAGGGGAAGCATGCAAGTCCTTAATTAACAGTAGGATATCATCAGCATAAAGTAATAGTTTAATGTTCTACAGAATCAGTGTTATGGCCTTTTAGACTGTTGGGTTTTCCATTTTAGACAATGCCAACGTAAGACTGTAATTGACTGGATGCCATTACCTGGCTCTCATTATTACTCTCCAGGCACTACCCACAGCACCCCATTTCCTGTAAGTGACCCACAGCTTCTGTTTAATGACCCAGATAAATGTCCTGGTTTTCTAAAGACCTACATTTCCATGGTGCATGTGAACAGCAACTGACTTTTTCCCAAAATCCGACCCAATCTGCTGTCTTGCCTCCTTGCTAGCTCACAGAGGGAGCAGATTTCTGCACCAATGGACAGATCTGCAAAATGAACAGGTGGTTTATTTTATTTGTAGGACATGTTGCATCAAAGGAGAGCCACCTTTTCTTCCCTGCCTGAGTGAGAAGCTGAATTTCTGTCACCTTGCCAGCATCACCCTGAAAATACCTAAAAGAGTAAGTTTCAGGGACCACCAACTGCTCAAGGAGTTAGTTCCAGCACCAATGTACTTGTACCAACCAGTAAGCTCTACAGCCTAAGTGAGGACCCAAATCTGAGACAATGCCTTTAAGAGCAGCATGAGGAGGCACTGGGCAGGCCCAGTCTGTTAGAGCACTGTTAGGCTGTGACATCTGTGGGGATGAAGAAGCCCTGTGGATTTTTTGCCCCCATGCAATTAATCTCATATGTATATTCATAGTCTCTTGCATCTTTTTGCTTTGATTTTTTTTTTCCACAGACTGGAACTGAGGCATCTAGAAATCTTCATATGGCTGACACTGCATGAGGAAGTGCCTGCTCCACCAGCACAGGTTTGTGAAGACAGAAAATAAGTAATAAACTTTCACTATTAAAAAGAAGAAAATGTAATTAATACCTTACACAAGAGGGACAGTTTGAACCTGGTGTTATTTCTCAGAGGAGACTGACCACTCTGTTTCTGTGTGTCCAGTGCTGTGCACCAGTGAGGCTCAGTGGAATTTCTTTCTGGAAGCAGACTACATTAACACTACCTTCTCAGCCTCACATATGAGGACTAGGACTCAGGTTTATTTCCAGTGAAGCTTAGGAGAGACAGAAAGGTGTTTCAAGGTTAATATATTTGTTGCACATTTCAGGGAGTGAGGGAAGAAATTAATTCCCAGAAGACTAATTCTGCATGAAGGGGAGCACTAATTTTGGAAATGCCATACCTCTGCTCTGTGGGTGTAGCTAACACTTGTGGGTTCTTCACAGAGCTACACACTGTTCTTCAGCAGAGAACTGACATTGAACCCATATCTTCCCTTTCCCTCTTGAAAATTTAGTACCTTCAAATGCAGCTATCATTGTTCCTATGAACAATAATTATCAGAATTATACTGCACGTTTTCTGTTGTATTTTGGGAATATTTAGAATAGCTGGAAGGAATGTGTGTCAGACAAGGCTACATGTGCCTTTTCTGCTTCTATGCATGCCTTTTCAAGGTAAATTGACACTCTTTTTTTTTCCAGACTGAAAGATCTCTTAAGGAATCCACCCCTATTTATTTGTCCAACAGGTAGCATTTAGTTATTTGAAGCACACTTAAAGCATGACTTGCTCTATCAGTGTGTATTCTCTTTGCATGCCATGTAGTGGAGTAGGCCATAGGCAGTTGCTTAAAATAGAGGATTTGTTCCTTTTTAAAATCAAGGTAGTCTGCTGTTGATCCATTGCAGTTCATATACACTTTTGGGAATGCTTTGTTTCAACTATTTTTTTTTTCTGAGTTCTCTGTCTTAAGTAAATCCCTATGTTCTTTTTTCCTGAAGTAAACTGCTAAAGTGTATTTAAAATAACGCAGTACTATTTTCAGTTCTTCATGACCTCTACACATAGAGAAGGCAGATGATTATTAGAATGCGTATTTATACTTAATCCTGGCCCAATAGTTTCCTTACACTTCCTGTGTAATTAGAAGAGGAGAGAAAAGCTAAACATTTGAGCTAGAATTAAAATACTGTGGAGTATTTATCCTAACTCTTAAAAAGGACTGAACGACTTCAAATATACTGACATTTAAACATAAAAATGCTGAGGTCACGTGTAGTGACTTACAGTTGATATCCTTGAAGACAGGTTTACCCCCATGAGGATGGCTGCTTTGAAAACTTAGCTACCTGAGTGCAGAACCAAATATTAACAAAAAGCAGAACTGTATCATTTACCTGTGTCCAGTGGCTTGGAGATCCATGGGGACTACTGGACTTAGTCCAAGTGACAAGCATTCTACACCCAGTAGACAACTGTCATTAATTTTCTGTTTGGTGATGTGCTCCAGGCCAGTGACTTTATCCTGCAAGAAAGAAGTAAGAGGTAATTTGATCAGAAAAGGCATAATCCAGAAGCTGACTGAAATGCGTAAATAACTTTTAATTTTCTACAGTAGAGTCTGGGTAGGTCTGAGATGAACTCATGCCTCACACAGGACTTGCACTTCAGGGCTTTATCCAAGACTTCACTGCACCACTTCTGCCAGTATGGCTTTTTTCCAAACTAGAAAAACAACCAACAACTCAGACTAGAATTTTTATGATGCATTGACTGTAGTACTTATTTTCTTCCATCAACTAGTTCTAAATCCCATTCTGATTTTTGGATTTGTTTTGGGGGTTTATTTCCCAAATGTTTCATCCATTTGATTGATGTAGCTGGTCAGCACTTCACAACAATAAACTCAGCTTACCCTGAGGGATTTATGACAATTAATTGACTTGGTATTTAAACTGTACTCACTGAAGTAGTCTGCTGACACAGAAAACAGTGAAAATATCTCTGAATTCTGCCTTGACTTTTTAAAAAATTTAATTCCTATTTAAACCTACCTTAAATCACCCCAAATTGCAGACCAGCTTCATTGGAAAAAAAAGACTGTATTTTTTCATAAGCCAGACACGTAATGAATACACCTATTTTTTTAGAATTCATATATTGGCTGAGATGGAAGCTGGATTTCCATCTGCAAAAAGAGAATAAGTTTCAGAAAACATTTATACTTCCTTGTGTGATTCTTGCAGTATGCACCCAAACCTACGACACTTACTGAACAATAGCAATATCCAAATGCAAATTGAATGACTTGCACTGTCTCTCTTTGTGAAAAGAATATGTCATTTTCTGTATATAAAATGGAGTTTTCTGTCTGTCATTCATAAATTATACTAGCAGAATGTATTCTAACATTTAAATATTTACATACACAACAGGTCTTTCAGATACCTGCATTGTTTTAATGGATGCATCCACTTGCTGACCTGGCTATTTGTGGGCTCCAGTGCCGGCCAGAAGATCCAGGTTAAAAAACACTGCTGAAGAAAATAACAGAGGCAGTAGAAGCTGCAACACTGGGCAACTACAGCCCCAAGCAGGGAATCTGGCCATTCTTATAAAGAATGCTCAGGCTGACTCACTTGAGAGATGGCAGGCCACTTCTGCCATCCCACTTACTTTGTCAGCCTAAAGGACTGTCATTCTTCCAAAAATTCATCAGGAAACAAAGAGACACAGATTTACAACTCCCTCCTACAAACAGTTCTGGATGACAGCAGCATCCCTAGAGTCACTAAAATATCTCTTCAAATATGTCACCTCACCTGGGTGCCAGGCCGGTGCTCAGCTCTTGCCACAAAAACTGGGTGAACACATACAAATTTATTCTGCAAAGGACTACACCTGCGGATCACAGTTGTCCAGCCCCTGCTAGCACAACATCTTCATGTTGAAAGGACACATGAATAAATGAACCAAAAAATATTCTTAGGAGAAGCAGGAAGTGCAGTTGCACAGTCAGTTTGAATTTGGTCAATATAGTAGTGCCTCTGAAACAAGAGAGAGATACTTTCCTTTTGATGGTCTCAATCTGTTCATGAAGCAGCACTATCTCAGGTGTTCTGTGAATATTCTTACAACCATCAGGATTAATATGTACTGCTGGGTGCTGGTGAGGCACTAGACCAGAAATCAGGAGAAACAGCCTCTTTCCTGGTTTCCTCTAACATGGTTCAGTGACACATCTGTAATTTTCTAGAATATAACTTAGATTACTTAGGTTACATCTTGAAAACTATTCCCTGATCCTGAATTCTGAAAGAATAGAGAACAACTCTTTGTAAGATGAGACACCAAACCACAAGTACCCCAAAACACCAGTCAGATTTAGCACACTTTCTTTTTACCAGCTTACATCCTTATTTCCTGAATTTAACAATGCTTCCTTGTAAAACACTCTGAGACTGAAACACAGAAACTGCTATTAAAGCTATTGCTATTTTTGTTTTGATTGTCATTTTCTATTTCTGCTGCTCTGGTATTTGATTACATTTGAGACATGGGAATATAGAAAAGGATGCCATTATAGCTGTTCATTCTTTACAAGGTTACTCTCAGGCGTGCTCGCTCGCACATGCCGCCACACTCCCATTACTGTTAACATTCCTAAGGCAAGGGGATGTGCTGGTTTATGGACCATCTGTCGGGCGGCACCAGGGCCCTGTATATTGATGCCATATTTGTTGCTAGCCCTTATTTGAAACAAAGTTCAGTTCAAAGCACTTCCAAGTACAGAGAGGGGAGAAGAAAATAGATGTCAATGTGTTTAGATTACATTAAAGTTTTAAGATTAACTAAAAGAAAGGAGGAAAACAGTCTGCTAATGGGTAGAGCTCAGTGAAGAGCATTATTGTATTACTTCTAATGCACATAAAGCATCTCCTATTAAAAAGGGATGGCAGTTTTACATCCTATTAAATATATCAAAGCTGTTCTTCAATTACAAATCCTTTTATATGCATGTTTTAACAAAAATGTCTTTGATAATAGAGTGCAGCGGTAGTTTTTTATATGCTAAACAAGATCCCTACAATACAACACAAAGATAGAAAAGTGTCAGAAAAAGGTAGGTCTGTTTGGCAGGTCAGGGAGGGACTTACTTCAGTATTTTCATTCCCCTTGTAGCTCACAAAACTGAGTTTTCACACCATTGCAATGTACATATTAAGACACTGATAAAATAGCACAACCTGCAAATAGTACACTGAAGGAGTTTGGCAAGATGCTATTGTTTTTCCACATCGTTATCTTTGAAAGCAAGCTGTGTGCTAATAATGCTAGGAACAACAAAAATAAAAACAAGTTGTGCTTGGCTGCAACCTGCTTTGGAAAACATAAAATTTCATCCAGGCCTGAGAAAAGTATTTTTTCTTGCCTGGAGAAGGCAATGAGGTGACAATGCACATGGTCCTGGCCCTATGTACTTACCCACAAACATCACTTCCACAAGCCACCAAAGTCCTGATGCTGCCCTGGGAAGCCCAGCATGTGAAATTGTGCAGTGGCCAGTCTGACATTGTCTGACCCAGGGGCAACCTAACAGCGCTAGGATAATCAAAGAAAACCAGAGAGGGACAGAGTGTGATCCTCAGTTAAGTTATTAAGCTCCTTCTGCCTCTTCAAAGAGTTGCTAGGGCTGGGCAGTGCACTGCAGATTTTTCTGAGCCCTCTTTGTGCAAAAAACCAGCCTCTTGCGTTGCTTTCCTATATATGAGGCCTTGGGAATGGAATGCTGGCATTTCAGATTTCAGACACAGACACAGAGACACAGAGTTGAGATCCCTGTCTCTCATCATGCCCACCCCTGGCCTTACAATTATGCCAAACCCAAACTCCATTCCTACTTAGGAGGACTGGAATCACAACAGTAATTAGGTTGGGCAGCAGGCTGCCACAAACCCAACTCCATTTGCATGGATCAGGTATTATTGACATCTGGCACAGGAATGAACCCGTGCCTATGGAAATACATGAACACACAATTAGCTTTTTCAGGCTTCTGATGAATTAATTGAATGGAAGGTTCATGAATCTTAAAAAGAAGACAAAGGATATGATAATAATAAAGAGCAATAATAAATTCTGCTTAGCCTTTTGTCCCTCTGGTTTTTTAGTTATGGAGATATGGAAAGCTGGAGAGATTTAGTGAAATGAAGTCACTTAGCTAGAAAATAAAGATGAGCAACAGCACTGTAGTATCATAACTCTCATGCCCACAGACTGAGCACCAGGGCTGTCACAGCACTCACAAAGTGAGGTCTTGCCTTGCCTGTCCTCTGCAGCTATTTATGCCTACATGTTGTACTTGGTTCTGCTGGGCTTCTCTGTCCAGCAGGAGAGCTCTTATGCTCAGTCTGTCTCCTCAGCAAGGTGAAAGGGAAAAAGGGAAATATAGAGCCAGGTTAAGCCCCTTCCCTTCCCCAAAAATAATGCTATACAGCAGCAAACATGCCTGCAGAAATCTGCACAAAGGGAGTCAGTACAATTGGAGAATTGGTCTCGGAATTGCTGGAAGATGGCATCAGATGTGAAGTAGAAGGATAGAACCAGAAGAAATTTGCTGTTGTCCCTGATTGCCATCCTCTGTCTAAGAAAGATCCACAGAATGATAAAACTCTGTGGTACTCCATGAGCAATACACTGCACTTCTAGGACAACCAGATTGTGCAAGACAGATGCTGTCCGCCTTGGCTTGCAGAAAGATGTCACCCAAAGGAAACACTACCTCCCTTTGTCTCTGCGCCAAATCCTCTATGTGATATAGATCAGTATCACACCACTGAAGTCAATATTACAGATTCCAGCTGGTTAAATTGGCTTCAATCCACCCAGTCAATGAATCAGATGCTCAGCAGGTGATATACAGTGTTTGACTTGCCTAAGCAATCATTACATCCAGAGACTCAGAGATATATTCTGGAGTCTAAGCAAACAAGATAAAATGTGTTCCTCTTTTGGCCTCATATATATCATTTCACATTAAAAAGATTTCTTGGGTTGGAGGCATCAGCATTACTTCCAGCAGTTTCTGGTGCTAAAAACTGTCAGTACTTATGGCTATGTTTATTTGTGCTGATTTTTTTTCCTCTTTCCAGCTGCCTCTGTTAGCACAATGGCTAAATGCAAATTGAAATCACTGTGGTGATTAGCTGCAAATACTGCTTTTTGCAATGGTTTTGGTGTTCCAAACAAAGGACCGTTCTCCAGTGCACTGCAGACAGTATGATTGTGTACTTCACAGATGTCATCGTGCAATCACTTTTTCATTACTGGCCTAAACATAACTTTTGATAGAGCTGAGAGAAAAGAGTGGCCTACAACGGGAAGCAATAGTTCCCTTACCTGGTACACAATATTTCTTCCCCTGCAGACATATTGATTACTGAGGGGTTGCTGAATGAATGAGGTGCTACTCAGCATGAGCGTGGCTGGAACAATCCCTGTATAATTAAAGAAAGGAACAAATTACCTGTCCAAAAACTTACAGTGACTATCCCACAGCATTATAATTCATAGCCAGGTGCACTTTTTTTCATTTTTTCAGCCACAACTGAAGGGTGGCAAATATACAAAAAAGGTGTTGTTTCTAAAGCTAGGGGATACTGGGGATAAACCCCAACACCCACTGTCTTTTGAACCAGAAGCTAAGGCAGCTTTCTTCAACGATGTGAAACCTGCCTGTAAGAGCATTACAGTTGGGCTGTAATGCTACACAAGCTCCTCAAAAACAGTAAAAGGTCTGCAGAAAAGGGTTGCAAAAGGCAGAAATGAAATGCAGAGTCTTTCTCTCTATTCACAGTGAGCAGATCATGTAGTCATGGCTGAGGGAGATTTAGGTTAGACATGTTTTGAACATCAGAAAATATTCTCTGTGCTTCTACTATGTCTCATTTTTCAAGGCTAGACAAACACGGACAAGAAAAAGGTAGAGTTACTTCCACCTTGAAGAACAAGAAGACACTGGATGATCTCTTAAAGTGACTTTTCATCTTTTTTTAGTATTATTATTATTATCTAGTATTGCATTGATAGGTCCTTAGCCCCTGTAAATCACAAAAATCCCATCCAGAGAGAACAGGAATCCCTATGCTGAGAAGGAAGCAGTAGATGTGTATCTGTTCTACTGCTCTGTTAGCTTCCTCATGAAGAAAGGTGTTTGTACAAATAGGAATAAAAAGGCATTGAGCAAGCACTCAAAATGCATTTAATCACATCAGTTAAAATCTGTGATGCTTCACCACATCCTTATGTGCCTTGCTGGGATGGAGATGTGATTTTTAAAGCATGAAGTTGGAATAGTGGAAGAAGAAAGGCAATCCTGCATAGCAAACAGGAACATTGCAGGATGTCAAGACAACACAATATAAATGACTGAGTAAATTAAAGGTAAAGAAGTAAGCCAATACAATAGTAAGGAGATTTTTAAATTCATAGTAGTGGACTTTGACAGGGAGGAAATAAGGCTGATGATAAATTTCTGTTCTAACATGCCATTGTTCTAGTAAATCAGCCTTTTTTTTCAGCAAGGGGTGATGAGTAGACAGAGAATAAGATGAAGAGAGATATGAAAAGAGATATGGCAAGACAATCACACCCAGCCACACAACAGCACGTGTTGGTAACATGATGTGCTACTCTAACTATAAACAAAATACATGGAATGGAAGCAGGAAGATAAAAAATGTTTCAAAGGGATTCCCAAGTGTTCCCAAGGCAAGGACTTGGACCAGGTCTCTAAGATAAATGACTGAGAAAGATACAGTCCATTGCTGATTTTATCAGAAGCCTTCAGTGCAGTGGTACAAATAATTTCCTCATTTTTGCCTCAGTTTCTCCACTATTTGTTTATATTCACTTTTTACAAAACATCATGAGCAAATCAATAAACTAATGATCTGAACTGAGAGAGCACAGTACAGGGAAGCAGACCATCCTCTGCCTGAGACTTTCTCCAGAGAAGTGCTATGAAGGTTCTGCCCTTAATAAAATTTCTTAGTATTGATAAAATTCTGACAATGGAAGTGAGGCTTCACTATCAGAGAGAAAACTGTGACTTTGGTAAAGATCTTCTCAATGCTTCAAGGCTTAAGCAGTCTCCTAAACACCTTTTTTTTTTTTTTTTTTTAACATCATCCCTTGCCTTGTAGCCCGGAACAGTGAGAAAGAAAAAAAGGAAACGAAGTGATCAATAATTAAGGGGCTGGAAATGAACAAATGGAATTAATTGTTCCAAGAAAGGGTGAGGAAAGGAACCTGAGAAATATAATCTATCTTTATCTCTCGATCTGGCAGGAAAATTTACAAAGCATCTTTAGAATGAGAGGGTCTGAGGTTATATATTCCCTGGTTCAGGTTTCTGAGTGATATAAATTTAAAGGTTTTTTTCAGGTCGAGTTTTTTTATTTCTTTCTACATTATGCTTTCTCATTTTATGACACTTCTCAGACTTGAATCATTCACAGCAGATGGCTCCATGAATACTGGATATTTCCATAAATAATGACAGATTTCCCTCCAGTCTCCCCACCCTCCTCCACTCCACATGCCCAAATCTTTTGTGTGTTTTCTGCAAATATTCATTCAAATTCTGGTCAGTAAACAAGCCTATCTAGTACCATTGTAATTCCTGCAAGCCCAGTAGAATCAGTAAAACAATGAACTCATCATCCCATCTGATTCAATAGCATTTTTTCCCCCAAGAAATTCAGAGAAAGAAGCAAAAATCTGCTAGACACTTAATGGAATTTAACACCTCCATGGGTGACAGTAGAGGACTGCTGCAGAAAGCTTCCTGTTAGTCCACAGCACTGGTGAGACAGATTTCCTGCACACTGACTTTTAGTTCAGGAGTGGACAGGAAATGTCCTCTGAACTGTCCTCAGATCCTCTGAACACCCTGGCCACCAAAGAAGCTCCAAGCATTATAGTAAGTGTGAAATTTTCCCTGAATTTAGCTATGGAAACTGTTTGCAAAGGAAGAATTTTTAATAAAAAAGGAGCCTCAAGAGCCAAAAGGAGCACAAAAATCCTTGATGTTGGGGCATAGTATTTTTAGTTGATACACATACAATAAATGGTATGTGATTATACAGTCCTAGTAAAAAAATATGCAAGATAGCTTTTAGTTTGGGACATTAAGAAGAAAATATGAAAATATTCTTATCAGAGCAAAAATTTGTGGTTAACTTATTACTTCAAGTGCTCATAATCTACCATCTATATACATTTTTATCAAATGACCCTCTAAATAATTAATAGATCTAATTCTGTCAGTGTTGCCAGGGCAGGTTTCCCTGTAGAAGGTTAATGCTATGATTTAATTCTTTATTTATGTGATTAGCAGCCCCAATCAGGCTGCTTTAATGAGGTCACAGGCAGCAGATTATCACAACCAACTGGCCTAGCAGGAGCCTTCAGCACTCCGAGTGATTCCAGTGCACCGTCCAGATTCCCAGAGGAAACTGCCAACAGGTATTAGGAAGTAAAGCCAGGTCCCTAGCCAGGCACCAAACACTATTTAAACCTTTCTGCGGAGTAGTACCAAACCACAGTAGTCCAGATATAACATGGAAACACAGGACTCGCTAAAGTTCATCAGCTTCACAGTTTATCTATGTAATTCTCTTACTTCATAATGCCCAGAAAAGCACAGATGAGAATATCACTATTAGAAGATGCAGGATAATTTGTTATAGCAATGCTCATCTGCAGTAGTTAACATTTAGGCTCATGTGTAATAGCTAGCATTTGGGTTCAATTCCAGTGATGATCCTCCCCATGTCAAAAGGAGTATGGCAGTTACGAGATTCTTTACACTCAACACTAGGGAAGGAGATGATAGAACTGCAGCATTTTAAGAGCTCATTCTATGTACTCAAAAGATTTAAGCATACAAAGAAAGCAGAACCAGCGTGCCTTTCTTTAATTGTCTTGATCTTTTTTCCCATTTCCCCCCCAACATGCTCCAACTCTCTAGAGTTCTCTCCAGGCTGCTTAAGGTATTAAGGGCCAAATGCCAATATTAATTTTCATAAAGACACTTGAGACCAGAGCATTCACCTTGTACTCTAACCTCCCACCTAGCTGGTGTCCTCACTTCTCGGGAAAAGGGCTATCCAGGAATCCTCTGCTTTCAGCCATTCTGGTTTCAACAGGTTGACAGTAATAAGGGGGCACTAGAAAAGCTTGGCCTGTCTGGATAGAAAAGGTGAGATCTCTGTACTTTGTTATTCAGTCTCCATTCAGGCTGGTTGAGAAGGGCAGGAGGAACAGCTCAGATGTGTCTTTTCCTTTTTCTTCTTTCCCCCTTCCTCTGTCCACAAAGGTGTCTTTCTACCTCTTTTACTGACCAGCCTTTTTGTTCTGTTTTGTTTTCTGCAGGGTTGGTTTTTGTTGTTAGGTTTTTCTTTTTTAAATTATTGAATGTTGTTTCCCCAGCCAAACTGCCTTCAGCTCCTGTTCTGTTTATTATACTTGGCACAGAAAGGGATGAAAAGGAATGAATCTTGGAAGAGAAACCAAAACCTGCAATAAGCTATATTCTGAATTACCCTGTAGCATGCTGACTGGGAGCAAGAAGACTTGCCATGCTGATACATACAGCTGAAAATTGGGTTTGCCATGTACGGTGGTGTTAAATGAAAGCCTTTCACTGTATCCCTCACAGACTGCCACTGTGCTGTGCCCTTCATGAGCACTCCACTGCTTATTGGCACAGGTATAAAAATGTTCTTTGTATGACAGACAGCTCAGGTAAGCTCTAGAGAAATCAAAGCAGGAAAGCAGATAAAAGGCTAGCAATATTTCTATCACTAACTCATGGATAGGTTTTTTCTCTCTAACAATTTCCACCTCGGAAAGCTCCAGGTCACTAAATCAACACCCAGAACAATGAATTGAAGATATTGAAAAAGATCACATAAAATTCAGTGTTCTCACAGAAATGTAGAAACTCCTTCTATTTCCATGTGTTGGCTAACCCCAGGCTTCCATCAGGTTGAGCACTTTTCTGCCTCACTCACACACTGTCTCAGGCTTCTGTGCAAAATCCCTCTGAAAAGAATGGAAACTCATTGTACAAGATAAATGGCATTAATTTTATCAACAAATGGGACCATCTCAATCCTCTGATCAGATTCCCAGGATGCTACAGACCAAAGATGCTCACTTAAAATTTCTGTGCTATGCACAGGGAAAAAGGCCTGGTCTCCTGTGGTCAGAGGCTCAACATCACCATCCCTGGTGGTTTAAGTTACCATTAAGGCTGCAAGACCAGTAGCTGAGACACCACCAACAAAATCTCTCTACACAAACCCCAGCAGAGGGGCAGGGATAACAGCAGCAGTCACAGAGTATTTAAACTGTCCCAACAGGAGTGGGACAGCGTAAGAGTCACTGTCCAATGATCTGGCTGCTGACCTGGCAATATTCACACCAGGAATCCTCTGCAGGGCATACTCCAGTGATGTCATTTGGGTTTGGCATAACTAAATAGGAGTAGGTGATGTAAAGCTACTTGTTGTCTGCATAATTTTCCTCACCCTTATCCTGACAGGGAATGTTGGCCCCTTGTTACTGCTTTCCATCATTTTAAACCACAGAAGTAGTGGCAATATTTTCCCTCAACAGGCAAATAAAAGAGAGGAAAATGCTGAGCCAAACGGCACTGTCTACTCAGGCTGCAGATTATTGCAGGACTCAGGAGAATAGCTCTAGAGAGCTTTCCTAAAGACCCAGCTGAGGCGGTGTCACATCCAGAGCGATGTCCTCGTTATTCTGGTGCAGCCGCAAACAGCTGCTGAGGCCCGGGGGATGGGGAGGGAGGGAGCAGAGCATCCAGGCTGCCTCTCACACATCTCACCTGCAGCAGCTCCAGCAGCGGGCAGCAAGCCAGCCTGCACCAGCGGAGGGGAGGCAAGTGCTGCCCTTCCCACTTGTGCTGGGCTCTTTCTGGGGCTTGGATTCCATTCCTTTTTTGAGGAAGTGTTTATGTTCTGCCAGCTTTCTGCTTGTTTTCTTTACAAACAAACCCTGTGCTTAAGATCTCGTACTTACACAGATGTCCTTTAGTTTTCAGTTAAGTGAAGAATGAATCCTAAAAGCAGACTGATGAGAATTCCTTTTACTATATCTGCCACTAATTCATAGGGCACGTTCCCCTTGATCTCTCGTGTCTCTAAAAGCATTGTTTGCAAAATGCTGTTTTCTCTGGTAACATGTCTCTTAGTGCCTGGTTTTATCCCCTGTAGTTACCCCACTTCTATTTCACATCCTGGTTCTCTTAAAAACACATCCTAATCTCCAGGCAGCTCCAAATGATGATTATTTACAGTTCTGGGGTTTTTTTTTGTTTGTTTGTTTGTTTGTTTTTTTCTGGAAGGTACTCACTTCTGTGCCTGTCTTTAGATTGGGAGATACATCAATGCACTGCAAGACAGTTTGGAGATCAAAGCAAGCTCAACTCCTGGATCTGTGCCCAGGCTAACCTGAGGAAAGGGGTAGGAGTGCTGCCCTGCCCACACATTCACTCCCCCAGTGCTACCCAACTGATCAGTAAATCATGACTTTTAATCTCAAGACCCTGTCGGGCTTTTTGCCACCATGATATTTATTGATGCCCCCATTCCTTCTTTTATTATTCTGTTATTATTTGAGCTTCTATCCATGTATTTATTATGGGATTCTCTCAGGAAACAGTTTAAAAAAATTGTGTTACACTGGTGCTTACCCTCTGGTACCAGAACTCAAGCTGGTATAGTATAGATGGTATAGTTACCACATTAACTATTTCATCTCTGACATCTGATAGGAGAGGAATTCTTCTGTGGGAACTGCCTTCCCACAGAAAGAAGTTTTTCTGAACACTCTTTCTGCATGTTTATTTTTTACTGAGCTTACAGACTCCAGCAAGCTTCCTGCCTCACATGTTTGACACAGGACTTTAGGGTTTTTTGGGTTTTTTTTTTTTGTGATTTCTGTAAGTTTCCTCAACTCTTCTGGCCTTTCTTATTGCATTTTCCTCTATAAAATGCCTGGGTTTATGAGCCTATCTACTTTCCTCCATGGTCAAGCCCCAGCTACTTGAAAAATGCTTTCCTGCTTTTAGTATGTTTTACCTGCTGTTCAGCTGTTTCAGTTTCTTTGTGGTTTTTTTGTTTGTTTTCTTAAATTAATGGATAATTTAATCCTAATGTAGCATTTTTCCTGTTGAGGCCTAAAACTTATACCTGAGTTGCTGACATGGCCTGTTTAG